>NC_069501.1:1199785467-1199985467 GCF_027579735.1 Bombina bombina | reverse complement strand
TTAGGGAGCTTGTAGGGTTAATTTTAGCTTTAGTGTAGTGTAGTAGACAACCCAAAGTATTGATCTAGGCCCATTTTGGTATATTTCATGCCACCATTTCACCGCCAAATGCAATCAAATAAAAAAAAATCATTCCCTTTTTCACAAATTTTTTCACAAACTTTAGGTTTCTCACTGAAATAATTTACAAACAGCTTGTGCAATTATGGCACAAATGGTTGTAAATGCTTCTCTGGGATCCCCTTTGTTCAGAAATAGCAGACATATATGGCTTTGGCGTTGCTTTATGGTAATTAGAAGGCCGCTAAATGCCAATGCGCATCACACGTGTATTATGGCTAGCAGTGAAGGGGTTAATTATGTAGCTTGTAGGGAGCTTGCAGGGTTAATTTTAGCTTAATTGTAGAGATCAGTCTCCCACCTGAAACATCAGACCCTCTGATCCCTCCCAATCAGCTCTCTTCCCTCCCCCACCCCACAATTGTCCCTACCATCTTAAGTACTGGCAGGAAGTCTGCCAGTACTAAAACAAAAGGTATATTTGGTGTTTTTCTTATAGCATATTTACATATGCTGCTGTGTAGGATCCCCCCTTAGCCCCCAACCTCACTGATCCCCCACCAAACAGCTCTCTAACCCGCCCCCTCTACCTTAATGGGCGCCATCTTGGGTAATGGCAGCTGTATGCCAGTACCCAGTTTAGAAAATAATTGTGTTTTTTTTTTCATTTTCTTCAGTGTAGTTCCCCCCCCACCTCAAGACCAACCCCCACCCCTCCAAAATCCTTTAGATTATTTTTAAATTGCCCCTTTCTGACTTTCTCCTACTTATATTATCTTTTTTTTCTGTAGTGTAGCGGTTCCCAGCCGCTCCCGCCCCGTGCACGCGCCCACCCGCCGCCCCCCGTGCACGCTCACGCGTCCGTGCGCGCCCCTGTCGGTCCCGCCCCGATCCCACCCCCCTCCACATCACACGGCCCATCGATGGCCGCCCACCCGCCTCCCACGTCGGCTCCCACGCACCAACGATACCGGCCATCGATGTCCGGTGCAGTGAGGGCCACAGAGTGGCTCTCTCTGCATCGGATGGCCATGCAGGGTTATTGCAGGATGCCTCCATATCAAGGCATCACTGCAATAACCGGAAAGCAGCTGGAAGCGAGCAGGATCGCTTCCAGCTGCTTTCCAGATCGAGGACGTACCCTTCATGTCCTCGGTCATTAAGGGGTTAAAGGGACACTGAACCCAATTTTTTTCTTTTGTGATTCAGATAGGGCACTTTTTTTATTGGTGGATGAATTTATCTACCAATCAGCAAGAACAACCCAGGTTGTTCACCAAAAATGGGCCGGCATCTTAACTTACATTCTTACATTTCAAATAAAGATACCAAGAAAATGAAGAAAACTTGATAATAGGAGTACATTAGAAAGTTTCTTAAAATTTAATGCTCTATCTGAATCACAATAGAAAGAAATTTGGGTTCAGTGTCCCTTTAAATGGATATGAAACCAAAACTTTTTTTTTTGTGATTCAGACAGAGCATAGAGTTTTGAAAAAGTTTCCAATTTACTTCTATGATGACATTTGCTTTGTTCCTAGGGTATTCTTCATTGATACCTAAGTGTCTGCAACACTACATGACAGGAAACAGTGCTGCCCTCTGGTGCTCTTTAAAGCTGCCATATAAGGCTCCAGGCATGTACAAGCTCCTGAGCTTAGGTCCCTGGTTTTCAAAAAAAGATAACAAGAGAATAAAGAAAACTTGATAATAGTAGTAAATTAGAAAGTTGTTTAAAATTGCATGTTTTATCTGAATCATGGAAGAAATAAAATTTGAGTTTCATGTTCCTTTAACAGCTTTATCATGAAAAGTGCTGCCTGTAAGCACATGATGATCCGTTCTTGTCATTAAGCGGAATTGCTGATCACAGCACCAGATCTGCAATTCCCCTTAACTGCAGACATGATCCTATAGTGGGCCGCACTCCTAGAGCTAAATTGGAGTGCCAGAGATGTCACCACGAACGTGCGTGGTGACATCACAGAGGGGGCGGGAAAGCACTGTGACAGGCTGCTAATGGAGTGGCTATTCAAACCCCTCAATCTCAGCTCCCTTACAAGCCACAGACCACCAAAGCCCCTCATTTGAAAAAGAATCAATTGGCCTTTTCAAATGGCAGGGATCTTGGAAAGCCACAAAAGTCTAGATCTATGTTATAAAGTAAAAAGCACAACACATGGGGCTTTGCTTGAAATGGGAATTTATAAGCCCATTACAAAAAATCTGTTATGTCTAAAGGTCTCTAATAAAGTTTATTTTATAGTACATAGAAGCCATAAGAAAAAATCATCAAAAAGTCAAAACTTGAAACTCAAAATATATAGTAAACAGTCAGAACAACCTGACGCGTTTTGTACATGCACACAAATGTGCTTCATTAGACGTGCATATATATATATATATATATATATATATATATATATGTATATATATATATATATATATATATATATATATATATATATATATATATATATATATATACATAACAACAAATATATATATATATATTAGCTTTGTTTTACTACATTTTTATATGCCTTGTTATTTTTATTTATAACTTTTTACTTTTATAACCTTTTGTCTGTTTTCTTCTGTCTCTTTTTTAGTTGTGGAATGGAGTACTAAACTTCCCACATGCTTCCTAAATGACATCTTACAATTAATTACATTTTAGCACTAACAAAGGCAAAAAAGTGCAACATCTATGATTTATGAAGGCTTGAGGAAACAGCAGATTAGTGTCATGGAAGTTAGATTTATGTTTGGCTCCATCCATCAAAACAAAATATAATGCCCTCTGGGTAATAAGGTCTTTGTATCCTAGAACCCTTTACAATTACTTTATTAGCATGCTGAAAAATATAGAAACAGCATTAATGATGACATTTATTGATATAGAGAATTAAGCTTTATTGATTGATTTAAAATAAGATAATTTAGTTACATCTGTTTAGTGATTAATAAATGAAAACTGCTATAACAGTTGGTGCTTGTAGTCGTTTCCAATGGTTACACATGGAATTAACTTTTTATCTTTTTTTTTTTTTTCCAAACTTTATTCATTCAATACAAAGACTATATCAAATTAAAGCTAATGGTATTAAATTTCCATTTGCCTTTAGGGTAAGGATATTGAGTAACAGAGCTTTATTATCAAAGGGTTTTTCACGTACTCTGTGTTTATTTTCAAAGTACAAAACATATTACATAGAGAAAGAAATAACAGACTAAAATAAAACCACAAGACTTTGTAAACCAAGACCATAGAAAGAAAAATGTAAAGTGAGAGAAATTTTATTGATTCGGATGGACTTTCTCCATATGGTTTCAATCCTTATTGTAATCAGAATGTGGAAGTAATTAGTCTGACATCTGAAACTGAAGTAGCAATAAAAAATTATCACAAACAAGACAGCAGACACAAATTATACTGTGTTTATAGCTGGGTGGCCCCTCTGCAATGTTACTGAAACTAATAGGTTCCAGAGAACTGCTATGTGAAATTCAATTATAATAATTGCTTTCTCGTCCCAGAAATACCTCATTAGCACTAATTAACAGTTGCTGTTTCTTAGTACTCTTTGCTGATACTGTGTTAGCACGGCTAGTTCCTGGTTAGGTCATTAATAACAGCAAACCTGTATTTCGGATTGTTAAATAAAAATAAATTACATGTAGAAAGTAAGTGCATTTCACCCCGTGCATTGTATGGAAATTTCAATATATTTGCATGGTAATTAACATGTTGAATATTAAAGGGGAAGTGAATACAAAATTAAAGTTTCATGGTTTAGTGATTGAGTATGCAGTTTGAAAAACCTTTCAAATTCACTTCTAGTATCAAATTTGGTTCATTCTCGTGACAACCTTTGTTGAAGAACATACCTAAGTAGACTTATAGGAGCTCAGGAATGTGCAATTGTCTTTAGCACTCTATGGCAGCAGTTTGCAACAATGCATTGCTGCTTTAAACATTTTTTTTTTTTGAACTGCTGGAATAGAGTACTATAAAGACTGACAATTGCACACTGTGAGCTTGGTTTAATCTTCAACAAAGAACATCTAGAGAACAAAGCTAATTTGATGATAGAAGTAAAGTGGAAATATCATGCTCTAAAAAAAAAAAACTTAAATTAAATTTTAACCTTACTGTCTCTTTAAACACTTTGAAATATAAAACATGTAAGACTAGATTACAAGTGAAGCGCTAAATTATCACGTGCCCGCAAACGTGCAAATTTGCCCGTTTGCGGGCGCACAATAATTACCCAGCCATTACAAGTGTCTGGTTATTGCTAGATTCGATCTCTGGTTAATTTTCTAAAAGTGCCCCAAATGCCCTCAAAATTGATGGCCTTATAGTTTTTTATTTAAAAAAAAGTAGCATTTTTTAAAAATAAAAAACAATCGCACTAGGTAGTTTTGGGGCTAAATATAGTGGGAGTTTGGTGTTGTTAAAATTAGTGGGAGTTTTGGCACTTAAAAGTGCCTTTACATTGCGGTCTATGGCAACTGTGTGTCCCCAGTAAATATATATATATGTATTTGAATATATAACATGATAACATAGGAAGGAGAAGAAAAAGAGGGAAAAAAACCCTCCTCCTCCGCCTTCCTTATTATTTTTTTAAATAATTGAACTGCACCCTAAATAACAAAAATAATCAGATAGCAAAACTCAACTTGCCTGTTTCAACTGCCTTCTGTCATCAGATCCGGGGGAGGAGTCCTTGCTTTTCCTAGCCTAAGCGGTTACATTCTTAGTCTGTCAAAGTCGGGTATCGAGAGAAACATCACCCCTACCGTCCAACCACCTAATAGTTAATGGAACCATCACCTTTTTTGTCTGTTTGTTAATTTACTTTCATGATCCAGTAATACCATATCTTTAGGAATTGGTCATTAGTGCCCTGGATAGAAGCAGCACTTTCCGACATACTGTATACAGCCTGGATCTTCTCCATCACCTCCCCCCAGGAAGAAACCACTGTCTTCCAATACCTTGCGATACAAAGTCTAATGGCCGTACACAGGAGTCTCTATAGCAGTTTTTACTACCTTGTGGAGTATAGTGTGATGTGATTATAGGGGTAAGATACCACCTAAAGGTGGTATTTATGCAATTCTCTCTGAAGTCTGCACTAACCAGTTGTTAGGAAAATCACGTACCATTCCTCCTTTGAGTGTTCCTTGCTATCTCCGCCTGTATTCCCGCCCATATAACATCTTTGGGATTTTTGCTCATTAGTGTAGTCTGTGCTAATGTAGCCGCCTGATAGTAGTCTACCAAATTTGGCACACCCACCCCTCCCAATTGTCTATGTTGTAATAAATTTCGGGAGGCTATTCTGGCTGTTTTATTACTCCTCAAGAAACCTATCAGGTCCGTTTGTAGCAATTGAGATCTAATATGGGGATCTTGATTTGAAGGGCCCGAAAGAGGTATAGCAGCTTTGGAAGTATATTCATTTTTATGGCCGATAGTCGGCCATAATAGGAGAAGCCCCAGTTTTCCATTTCCCTAGTTCTTTCCTAATTGTTTTGTATAAGGGAATATAGTTCAATTTATATAGCTCTGTAATATTACTCAGCAATTTTACCCCTAAATATTTGATCGCTTCCTTTGTTTGTTTCAATAAGCTTTTTATTGTGCTTAGGGAGAGCAATAGGGAGAGCTTCGCATTTTTCTAGGTTAACTTTATATCCAGAAATATCGGAATAGTCTTGCAAAACCTGATAGAGATTTGGTAAGGATATCAACGGTTTAGTTAGCGTGAGAAGGACATAGTCTGCGAATAGGGACAACTTATATTTATTATGTCTGAGTTGCACTCCATATACAGTGGGGGAAAAAAGTATTTAGTCAGCCACCAATTGTGCAAGTTCTCCCACTTAAGAAGATGAGAGAGGCCTATAATTTTCATCATAGGTATACCTCAACTATGACAGACAAAATGTGGAAACAAATCCAGACAATCACATTGTCTGATTTGGAAATAATTTATTTGCAAATTATGGTGGAAAATAAGTATTTGGTCACCTACAAACAAGCAAGATTTCTGGCTGACACAGACCTGTATCTTCTTCTTTAAGAGGCTCCTATGTCCTCCACTCATTACCTGTATTAATGGCACCTGTTTGAACTTGTTATCATTATAAAAGACACCTGTCCACAACCTCAAACAGTCACACTCCAAACTCCACTATGGTGAAGACCAAAGAGCTGTTGAAGGACACCAGAAACAAAATTGTAGACCTGCTCCAGGCTGGGAAGACTGAATCTGCAATAGGCAAGCAGCTTGGTGTGAAGAAATCAACTGTGGGAGCAATAATTAGAAAATGGAAGACATACAAGACAACTGATAATCTCCCTCGATCTGGGGCTCCACGAAAGATCTCACCCCGTGGGGTCAAAATGATCACAAGAATGGTGAGCAAACATCCCAGAACCACACGGGGGGACATAGTGAATGACCTGCAGAGAGCTGGGACCAACGTAACAAAGGCTACTATCAGTAACACACTGCCGCCAGGGACTCAGATCCTGCAGTGCCAGAAGTGTCTGCCTGCTTAAGCCAGTACATATCCGGGCCCCACCTGTCCACAACCTCAAACAGTCACACTCCAAACTCCACTATGGTGAAGACCAAAGAGCTGTTGAAGGACACCAGAAACAAAATTGTAGACCTGCTCCAGGCTGGGAAGACTGAATCTGCAATAGGCAAGCAGCTTGGTGTGAAGAAATCAACTGTGGGAGCAATAATTAGAAAATGGAAGACATACAAGACAACTGATAATCTCCCTCGATCTGGGGCTCCACGAAAGATCTCACCCCGTGGGGTCAAAATGATCACAAGAATGGTGAGCAAACATCCCAGAACCACACGGGGGGACATAGTGAATGACCTGCAGAGAGCTGGGACCAACGTAACAAAGGCTACTATCAGTAACACACTGCCGCCAGGGACTCAGATCCTGCAGTGCCAGAAGTGTCTGCCTGCTTAAGCCAGTACATATCCGGGCCCATCTGAAGTATGCTAGAGAGCATTTGGATGATTCAGAAGCAAATTGGGAGAATGTCATATGGTCAGATGAAACCAAAGTAGAACTGTTTGGTAGAAACACAACTTGTCGTGTTTGGAGGAGAGAGAACACCATACCTACTGTGAAGCATGGGGGTGACAACATCATGCTTTGGGGCTGTTTCTCTGCAAAGGGAACAGGACGACTGATCCATGTACATGAAAGAATGAATGGGGCCATGTATCGTTTGATTTTGAGTGCAAACCTCCTTCCATCAGCAAGGGCATTGAAGATGAAACGTGGCTGGGTCTTTCAGCATGACAATGATCCCAAACACACTGCCCGGGCAATGAAGGAGTGGCTTCGTAAGAAGCATTTCAAGGTCCTGGAGTGGCCTAGCCAGTCTCCAGATCTCAACCCCATAGAAAAACTTTGGAGGGAGTTGAAAGTCTGTGTTGCCCAGCAACAGCCCCAAAACATCACTGCTCTAGAGGAGATCTGCATGCAGGAATCGGCCAACATATTAGCAACAGTGTGTGACAACCTTGTGAAGACTTTTGAAAACGTTTGACCTCTGTCATTGCCAACAAAGGATATATAACAAAGTATTGAGATGAACTTTTGATATTGACCAAATACTTATTTTCCACCATAATTTGCAAATAAATTCTTTCCAAATCAGACAATGTGATTGTCTGGATTTGTTTCCACATTTTGTCTCTCATAGTTGAGGTATACCTATGATGAAAATTACAGGCCTCTTCTTAAGTGGGAGAACTTGCACAATTGGTGGATGACTAAATACTTTTTTTCCCCACTGTATATTTGGGGAAAGGCGTATATTTGCCGCCAACGGTTCTATGCATAGCGCAAATAAAAGTGGGGATAAGGAGCAGCCCTGTCTTGTTCCATTTAATATCTCTATGGGCCTCGATTGATATCCAGCTGCTCTAATAATAGCCGTGGGATGAGAATAGATACTTCTAATGGCCTGCACAAATGTTCCATGGAAGCACAGTCTTGCTAACACCTCCATCAAGAAATCCCAATCTATCCTGTCGAACGCCTTCTCCGCATCCAAAGATAGGACCAGAGTTGGCGTTCCAGATCTGTTAAGGTACTCAAATAAGGATATTGTGCGTCTAGTATTATCTGGGGCCTCTCGGTCCGAGATAAACCCGACCTGGTCCGTGTGAATCAGTACCGGTAGGTATTTTTTGAGTCTGTTTGCCAGAATCTTGGTGACATTTTTTATGTCCTGATTAATCATGGAAAAGGGTCTATAACTCTGGCATAATTTTGAGTTCCTGCATGTCTTGGGGATTACTACGATTTTTGTAAGATTTCCCGTGGGATTTATTTTCCTTTTAAAATATCATTGTAAAATTTCAAAAGATGTGGGACAAGGACTGATCTAAAAAGTTGATAATACTGACCCGGGAACCCATCTGGTCCTGTGGCCTTCCCCAGTTTAAGTTTTTTAATGGCGTTTAAAATCTCTCTGGCCGTAATCTCTGCATTTATTTCCTCGCTAGCTTCCTTATCTAAAGGTTTTAACTGTGTGTTATCTAGTAGTTTTTATACAAGCTTCTTTGTCTGGGGGTTTGGATTTGTTTTGTTCCCGTCATAGAGATGTGCATAGTATTGGGCAAAGCTGTCAGCAATCTCTTGGGGGTGTGAAGTGCTTGACCCGTCTATTTTCTGCAGTGATGGTATAGCAAAGGATTTAATCTTTTCCCTGAGCTTGTGGGCTAAGTATTTATCCAGTTTATTGGAATAAAGAAAGTATTGGGCTTTTAATCTATGGGCTACTCTATTAGAGGCTCTATTCATAATTGTAGCTAACTCTTGTCTTTTAGCTTGCAGTTGTGTAAAGATGTCTTGGGACAGAATTTGTTGGTGTTGTTTAGTGAGAATATCTATCTGCTTTTGTAGGGAATCCGAACAGGATTAGTCGTTGTTCCTACATTAATTTCCCAATATTCAGAAAGTGCTTTCAGAATAGATTCCCTTGTGTTAGGATCCTTTAGTACATACGGGTCGTAATTCCAAGAGTGTGTGGTTCTAATTTGAAATGTCCCCTCTATGTCAACCTGGATCATAGAGTGGTCTGACCAAGCGCATGCATGTATCTTTGAGGAGGTCAGACCAGGAATCAGTATTTGACACAAATATACATAATCCAATTTTGAATATGTTATTTTGTTCTTTGGGCATGAGAATAGTATGTGTAATCAGTTGTTTTGCCATATAACTTGTCCCATGAATCTAACATTTTATGGGTTGAAAATATATATATTATCTTTTTGACCATTGAGTTGTGTGTTAGTTGTTTCTGTGTTAATTTGGTCTTGCCCGTGGCTTGGTGTGCATACATTGGAACATTAAAATCCCCTCCCAGCACTATCCTTGAATGTGACCATTGAGTCAATAAGTGGGATTAAAGAAAGTGATGTGTATTTCATTTGGGGCGTACACATTACAGAGAGTAAATTGTTTGTCGTGTTGTCTCCCCTTATTATTAGAAACCTGTCTTCTGTGTCTTTAACTATCTCTTCAACCACAAAGTTGAGAGTGATGTAGCAAAATTGATAATCCCCTCTTTTTTTGTCAATGGTGGAATGAAAATGCTGGTAAAATTGTCTCGTCCAGTACTTTGGGATTAAATATTTGGTGAAATGCGTCTCCTGTAAGAATATGATATTGGCCTTCAACTTAGAATATTGGCTTAGAGCCGTCCTACTCTTAGGGTCAGTGTTGAGGCCTCTCACGTTATGTGAAATTTGTCTAATGTTGTTAGTCATCACTTACAAGACTTTATGTGGGATCTTCTCCTGGATCTGCTTTCCCCTTGCGCTTTGTGATTACCCTTTGATGCTGTAGAATCTTTCCTTCAATATAAGCAGGGTTGCAAGAACAGGCATAATAGTATATTGAAACAGGAACATGAAAACTGTTAATCAACAAAAACATATTCATAAACATATTAAAACTGCAATGCGAGAGATTAAAAAACAAAAGGTTTACCCTCCGCACCAATAAAAAAATTCCTCAAAGTACACTGTGCTACAACTGCTATTTGGATATCTATAGATAATATTGCAACTGGCAAAGGCTGGAGTATCTTACATTGGTAACTGGCCTCTTAGTGCTACATTTTCCCTAGCATAGGTGAATTGATCATCATTCCCCAGCGGGATCTAATCCCCAGTCAGACCTTCTTTTTTTTTTAATAACTCTATCGCTAAACCCAATATTTAACCTGGGACCTCCCCCAGCCCAACAAAAATTAGCTGACTTCAATTATACTCATTTACAGTCCATATTCTTATTAGACCATTTGGCCAGAGAGGCGAAGAGTAAAGGACAACTCCCCTCCATAACCCAGAAACTTCTGGAACACGCTGTGCATGAGAGAGACAGAGAAGAGAGTCCTTAAGTTTTAGCTTTTTTTCCTCGCCACTCTGGTCCACTTCTGTCTTTGAGGTTGGGCTGGTCTTGTGTTTGACTGTGCCGTATACTCTGGCGATGTCATTAGTAGTAATTCTGGGGGCTCTAGTTGGAGTCTGCGGCAGGCATCTGGGATTTCCGCCACTTCCCTCAGACTTATTGATCTACCTTATGTAGACTGAACGGGAAGCCCCAGCGGTAATTAATTTGGTGTTTCCTCAAAAATAGAGTTAGTGGCCTCAGGTAACTTCTTCATTGGAGCATTCTGACACATAAATCTTGGTAAAATTGTATTACTGTTCCTTGGAACTTGAAAGTTGGATGTTTCCTCGCTGCTGAGAGGATAGCTTATTTTACTGGGAATTTAGACATCTTGACATTGGCCTCTCTCGGAGGTGCGTCATCTTTTGGCTTAGCGCGTAGAGCTCGATGTGCCCTCTCCATTTGATATTTCCCTTCATCCACCTCCCCAGTTATGGCTTGTAACAGCTGGTGTAAATAAATATGTAATTCAGCTGGGGTAACAGATTCCGGCATTCCCTTAAAACGCAGATTGCATCTGCGACTCCTATTTTCGAGATCCTCCAACTTATCATGGATATCACTAATCACCTGTTGTTGGGAGGAGACTTGTTGAGTTAAGGTAGATAGCTCTTCTGAAGTGGAGGTCTCAGATTCTTCCAACGTAGCTACCCTTGTTCCCAGCTCAAGGACATCTTGCTTTATGTCTGCCAGACTGTTCGTCACAGTATTCTGCAGCGTATCAAAGTTCATATTGATGTCCTGTTTGGACACTAGAGCTCTAAGGTCATCTCTCGTTGTTGGTATAGAGTCTTCTTTAATCATCTGGGAATCAGTTTCAGAGTCTCCCTCTTCCTCTACTACAGTATTCTGGGGTTCCTGCATTTTTTTGCCTGTGACAGATTTGAAAAACAGATTAGCAGCAGGCGTTTTGGACGCCAGAGGTGGCTTATTTCGTTTTCTAGCTGACATTTTTGGTAAAGCTTGCCAGTGTATAAGTTTTTTTCTTTTTGAAGATATAAGTACTACTTAGGATACTCAAGCTCTGTTGTCTCCACAGCTGTAGAGGGGCTGTTAAACTTGATGCTAAATTATTCACAGGGATAGTAGGTTATCGCCGCTGCAGAAACTTGCTTCAGTAGTACCCTCATATTTCCCCTGTGTCTTCTATTATGCTGCTTTATACTGTAGGACCTGCCAGAAGGATAGTCACTAACACATCTTAATACATCCTTTCCCTTAAGGAACCATTTTTTATCTGTTTGGCTGAGCCCCTGTCATGCATATTCATCTGTGTCTGTGCGCTGTGTCACGACTCCGTCATGTTGCTAGCTTTAATTCCCTGTTGACATTTCATTTATCTTTTGTGCATATTGCAGCCTTCATACTTGAGTAGATTGGATAACAATATGTCTCTGTTTTCACCCCTATCAGGGGAGTCGCATAATGTCGCAGGTGAATGCTGTCTCTGTTGTTACTTTATGCCTAGATCTAAGCAGTCTCTTTGTTGCTTACCTCAGTAGTGTTCTAAATCCACTGCCTTTTATACAGTCTCCCTTGGCTCCCTTCTGCTACTGAGCTCCTTCTCCTTGTTCCTTAGGCCTCAGTCACATTCGAGCTAAACCTCTTCATCTCGCCCAGATGGTGATCTGCTCCGTGGAGCTGAATAACTGGTTATAGCCACACTGCCCCTGGGGTGATATGATCAGACCTGAAATTGTGAGCGGCGTTAGTTTCATTGCTGATCCGTCCGGACTTGGCTGCTGTTTTCAATCATAGCTGTGCCACATATACAAGATGGCAGACAGCTCCGTGCGGCCAGATTAGTGTCCATAGCTGTAAGTCGTCTCCGATGTCAGGGCTTGGCTCAGACTCTCTCCTGGTGTTCACACCACCCACCCAGCTCCAGTTAGGGTCAAATTTTGCTTTGCACCTCAGCCTTAGCGAGCCTAGTCTGCAGTGTAGCACGGAGCTGAGAAATCACTCCTCCATCTTCCTTCAGCTCCAAGCTCCGCCCCTTTTCTGCAATGTACTGTTAACCTGTACCGCACTGGAGTTCAGGAAGTTAGAGAAAATTGAAAAGAGAGCCTGGTAGTGTATTTAAAGGGACATAATAACCATGTGCTAAATCACTTGACAGTGATGCAGCATAACTGTAAAACCATAAGAAAATATCACCTGAACTATGTAAAAAAGGAAGATATTTTACTTCAAAATTTGTTCAGCTCACCAGAGTAAGTGCTGTATGATACAGAACTGCTCTTTTTAATGTCATCTGCAAAGGGAAAAAAACAGCTTCATCAGTGCACACTTTGCTGTACTGTGATCTCAGTGATGGGGCTTTACTGAAATGTGCAATATTTTATAGAAATAAAGTGACACAGTCCTTTACTATAGGATATGAGGTAAAATATCTGCTTTTTTTACATAGAGATGTGCAGGTGATATTTTCTTATCAGCAAGTAAAATAGATTTTTTTTAATGATGTTTGTTTATAATAATTTATAATGTATAATTTTTTATTGCACTTGGCCAGTTTTTGTGTACCCAGCAATTTCATATCAACAAAATAATCACCTATAACTTACAGTTTGCAAAACAGTAGAATATTTGTTTGTGATATATTTGAGCCACAGTTAATTAAATTAAAACTAGTCTGCAGCTCGTACATTTTTCTTCATTTGAGTAATTTGTGGATTGTGCATGGTCATTGCCTTTATTACATTAACTAGGGGAAGCTGGACCATATTTAATGCTCAATAAGGCAGTGAAAGGTTTGTGAGATTTGGCATATGGTATTGGGATTGTTAAAGTATTTTATTAGCACAGTACAATATTGGGTATTGTGTATACATAGCAGAACTGAATCTGCAGGGACTCTAGACTGCCATGCTGATTTCCTCCTTTGCTATGAAAAAGAAAAGAGTTTCACAGTTAATAATACTTGTAAACTTTAAGGCATGAGCGTCTCAAAATGTTATTTATGTTACAAATAATCAAAGCATTCCTCGCCTTTTTTTTCTTCTCCTTTGAAACTATTAAATTAATGTAGCAAAACCATTTCCTCTATATTTTATACTATCTATAGGTCAGTAGCATTTTGGATTATTATACCTACACCAAAAAACTACTCAGTACTGATCTAGAAATTTATCTTTTCTATTATAATTATTATTATTTTTAATAATAATAATTTGAATAGCACCAAAAAGTTATTTAGGTTCATAAAAAGTATAAAAGTCACCTTTGGTGTATGTGGATTTTATATATATGTGATATAGATATATAGGTAGAGAGAGAGAGACCCCCTACTAGTTATTGAGTTCAGATGTTTCAGCCACACCTAATGCTAATAGATACATACATTCCAGCATCTAGCCATAGACAAACATCGGCAATACAGTGGATCGTACTGACTTTAAAGTGGCACTGTCTGGAAACATGTTCTTTGGAGTGATGAATTATGCTGCACTATCTGGTAGTCTAATAGAAAAATGTGACTATGGTGGATGCCAGAAGAACACTACATATTTGAATGTATAGTGCATACTGTAAAGTTTGGTGGATGAGGTATAATGGTTTGGGGCTATTTTTCAGGGTTTGGGCTAGGCCCCTTAGTTCCATTCCAGTGAAGGGTCATCTTAATGCTACAGGATAAAAATACATTTTAGACAATTGATTGTTTCCAGCTTTGCTGCAACAGTTTGAGGAAAGCCCTTTCCTGTTCCAGAATGACTGTGCCCCTGTGCACAAAGTGAGGTCCATGAAGACATGGTTTGACAGCTTGGCTGTGGAGGAATTTGCATGCCCTGCACAGAGCCTTAACCTCAACCCCATTGAACATCTATGTAATAATTTGGAACCAGACATTCTTGTCCACAACAGTACCTGACCTCACGAATGCTACCACAGACACACTTCTTCTTGAAAGCCTCCCCAAATAGAAATGATCAGGTGTCTATATATATATACAGGGAGTGCAGAATTATTAGGCAAATGAGTATTTTGACCACATCATCCTCTTTATGCATGTTGTCTTACTCCAAGCTGTATAGGCTCGAAAGCCTACTACCAATTAAGCATATTAGGTGATGTGCATCTCTGTAATGAGAAGGGGTGTGGTCTAATGACATCAACACCCTATATCAGGTGTGCATAATTATTAGGCAACTTCCTTTCCTTTGGCAAAATGGGTCAAAAGAAGGACTTGACAGGCTCAGAAAAGTCAAAAATAGTGAGATATCTTGCAGAGGGATGCAGCACTCTTAAAATTGCAAAGCTTCTGATGCGTGATCATCGAACAATCAAGCGTTTAATTCAAAATAGTCAACAGGGTCGCAAGAAGCGTGTGGAAAAACCAAGGCGCAAAATAACTGCCCATGAACTGAGAAAAGTCAAGCGTGCAGCTGCCAAGATGCCACTTGCCACCAGTTTGGCCATATTTCAGAGCTGCAACATCACTGGAGTGCCCAAAAGCACAAGGTGTGCAATACTCAGAGACATGGCCAAGGTAAGAAAGGCTGAAAGACGACCACCACTGAACAAGACACACAAGCTGAAACGTCAAGACTGGGCCAAAAAATATCTCAAGACTGATTTTTCTAAGGTTTTATGGACTGATGAATTGAGAGTGAGTCTTGATGGGCCAGATGGATGGGCCCGTGGCTGGATTGGTAAAGGGCAGAAAGCTCCAGTCCGACTCAGACGCCAGCAAGGTGGAGGTGGAGTACTGGTTTGGGCTGGTATCATCAAAGATGAGCTTGTGGGGCCTTTTCGGGTTGAGGATGGAGTCAAGCTCAACTCCCAGTCCTACTGCCAGTTTCTGGAAGACACCTTCTTCAAGCAGTGGTACAGGAAGAAGTCTGCATCCTTCAAGAAAAACATGATTTTCATGCAGGACAATGCTCCATCACACGCGCCCAAGTACTCCACAGCGTGGCTGGCAAGAAAGGGTATAAAAGAAGAAAATTTAATGACATGGCCTCCTTGTTCACCTGATCTGAACCCCATTGAGAACCTGTGGTCCATCATCAAATGTGAGATTTACAAGGAGGGAAAACAGTACACCTCTCTGAACAGTGTCTGGGAGGCTGTGGTTGCTGCTGCACGCAATGTTGATGGTGAACAGATCAAAACACTGACAGAATCCATGGATGGCAGGCTTTTGAGTGTCCTTTTAAAGAAAGGTGGCTATATTGGTCACTGATTTGTTTTTGTTTTGTTTTTGAATGTCAGAAATGTATATTTGTGAATGTTGAGATGTTATATTGGTTTTACTAGTAAAAATAAATAATTGAAATGGGTATATATTTGTTTTTTGTTAAGTTGCCTAATAATTATGCACAGTAATAGTCACCTGCACACACAGATATCCCCCTAAAATAGCTATAACTAAAAACAAACTAAAAACTACTTCCAAAACTATTCAGCTTTGATATTAATGAGTTTTTTGGGTTCATTGAGAACATGGTTGTTGTTCAATAATAAAATTAATCCTCAAAAATACAACTTGCCTAATAATTCTGCACTCCCTGTGTATATATATATATATATATATATATATATATTTATATATATATTACAACACCTAACAACTCATCTAACTCTGCATTAACATATTTCTCAATCTTGCAGTCCTCACCTCCTGTTTCTCATCCCTCCTACCCTTCTAGATTGTAAGTTCCCACGGGAATAGGGCCCTCAATTCCAACAAGTTTTATATTATTGTTTTATTTAAATAAACTGTATCCATGGACAGCGCTTCATAAATAAAGTATATTAATAATAATAATAATAATAATATTATATATATATATATATATATATATATATATATATATATATACAGTATCTCACAAAAGTGAGTACACTCCTCACATTTTTGTAAATATTTTATTATATATTTTCATGTGACAACACTGAAGAAATTATACTTTGCTACAATGTAAAGTAGTAAGTGTACAGCCTGTATAACAGTGTAAATTTGCTGTCCCCTCAAAATAACTCAACACACAGCCATTAATGTCTAAACCGTTGGCAACAAAAGTGAGTACACCCCTAAGTGGAAATTAACAAATTAAGCCCAATTAGCCATTTTCCCTCCCCGGTGTCATGTGACTCGTTAGGGTTACAAGGTCTCACACTCTCTCATACTGGCCACTGGAAGTTCAACATGGTACCTCATGGCAAAGAACTCTCTGAGGATCTGAAAAAAAAAAATTGTTGCTTTACATAAAGATGGCCTAGGCTATAAGAAGATTGCCAAGACCCTGAAACTGAGCTGTAGCACGGTGGGCAAGACCATACAGCGATTTCACAGGACAGGTTCCACTCAGAACAGGCCTCGCCATGGTCGACCAAAGAAGTTGAGTGCACATGCACAGTGTCATATCCAGAGGTTGTCTTTGGGAAATAGACATGTGAGTGCTTCCAGCATTGCTGCAGAGGTTGAAGGGGTGGTGATCAGCCTGTCAGTCCTCAGACTATACGCCGCACACTGCATCAAATTGATATGCATGGCTGTCGTCCCAGAGGGAAGACTCTTCTAAAGGTGATGCACAACAAAGCCTGCAAACAGTTTGCCGAAGACAATCAGACTAAGGACATGGATTACTGGAACTATGTCCTCTGGTCCGATGAGACCAAGATAAACTTATTTGGTTCAGATGGTGTCAAGCGTTTGTGGCGGCAACCAGATGTGGAGTACAAAGACAAGTGCGTCTTGTCTACATTCAAGCATGGTGGTGGGATTGTCATGGTCTGGGCCTGTATGAATGCTGCTGGCACTGGGGAGCTGCAGTTCATTGAGGGAACTATGAATGCTAACATGTACTTTGACATACTGAGGCAGAGCATGATCCCCTCCCTTCTGGGACTGGGCCGTAGGGCAGTATTCCAACATGATAACAACCCCGAACACACCACCAAGACGACCACTGCCTTGCTAAAGAAGCTAAAGGTAAAGGTGATAAACTGGCCATGCATGTCTCCAGACCTAAACCCTATTGAGCATTTGTGGGGCATCCTCAAACGGAAGGTGGGGGAGCGCAAGGTCTCTAACATCCACCGTGATGAAAGGGTAGGGGAGGAGAAAAAAGTTGTATTAAGCACAACATAAATACACTTAAAAGTACAGTTACACTCAATTATACAATTATTAAAAAAAAAAAAAAAAAAGTTATAAGGGCTCAAAGATATATAGTATAAGGTGTTTGAAAAAACTACAAAGGGCTTTAACATATGTATACGTGTCTAAATATGTGTATGTATGCATATGTTTTATTTACTGTACACGTGTTATTGAAATATTAAATATAAATACTAAAAATATTAATAATAATTTAAAATTATTAAACATTCTGTAAAAATATAGATATATTCTATGAGTTATTTAGAATATTCTACAGTATTATAACTTTTTATAATTATTAATATTTTTTTTATATTTAATATTTCAATAACATGCATTAAAGTTAGCAGTTCTTCATGTTTGCTAACCCGACCTAAATAGCAAAACACTGATGCGTGCGTGTTACGCATATTTTACATTCATATGTTCTTCACATAGAAAATAATGTACTTTTTCGTATTAAATATATATTTCTAGGGATAGATATACAGGTATAGGTGTGTGTGTATATATATATATATATATATATATATATATATATATATATATATATTATGTATTTACTATAAAAAGTACATTGTTCTGTATGTGAAAAACATTGTAATGGGAATTATCATAACTGTTGTCGGGTTAGCATGCGAGCAATAGGCATTTTTCTTCTGCAATCTCCATTGACTTCTATGGGGAGAATAAGTTAAAACGGTTGCGATATTTGGTTAGTGTGTGTCAGATTTTGCTTGCGCGCCAACGTTTTAATTCCAACTTCTAATACACCCTTTAGCCGATGCTCGCAAAAAGCCTCCGTCTTGCAAATTGTACACTCGAGAAGAAGCACTAAATATTGCTCCACTCGTAATGTAGCCCAAAGTGTTTTCTTATTTATTGGAATACTGACATCAAATTGTCTCCATGAAAAGTATAGGCGGTGTTTGTATGTTTTTGAAGAGGATAATAATTAGATAGAGTATTCTGGGGGGATTTCAAACATTTTGAAATAGGTTTGAATTGGAAAGAAAACACAGAAAAAGTCCTTTCATTGTATTTCTCAAGTGATCTCTTGTTAACTGGAATGGACCCAATAGTTAGGGGTGAACATTAGTGCAGTATGTGCTTTTAATATTTAACACCTGAACTCCTAATGATTCTTCTTAGTACAGAAGTCTATGTGACCAACTAGAAATACCATTTTAACCTTTAACACTCACAACCTTTTGACATTCCTTCTTATTCCCCGTTTCTGCATCATTTTGTTGATCTTTAGTGAAAGAACATCTGACATAATAATGAATAGATTGTAAAAAAAATTAATTGCATCTGTTTTAGATATAAAATCTAATCATTGTCCAGGGACTTGAGTTTTCAGTGCACAAGGCCTTTCTGTCTATGTTTAGGCCTGTACACTGTGTTCCAAATATGTTGCTCTATAAATATTATACTTCTGCTGGATGATCAGTGGGAAAAGTTTATGCATATATTTCTCTCTCACTAAACCTGTTTAAAAATATATCTTGAGTGTTCTAATATTTCTTGTAATAGGAACAAAGGAATAGGTACATATTGTGGCCTTCAGAACAAAACAAAAATTGTTCATTTAAATGTGGATGCTGAAAATTAATTTCAGGGATGTTTAAAGTGAAGGTCAATTTTCATGTGAAAGTGCCCGTTTTTAAAAAAAAACTATTAAAAACAGGGGCACTTTCATTCATGAATATTGACATAGCACCGTATTTTATAAATACTTACCTTGTTCTTCTGAAACGCCGGCTCGCCGTTCTGAAACGATGCTCTGCCTGCTTCTTCCTGATTTACTTACCCTGCAATGACGAAACCAGCTTCCTCCAATCACGGCGTTGCCTTAGGCAATGATTACCCGGGGGGGGGGGCGTGATTGGAAAGTGCCCTTGTTTTTAATAGGTTTTTTTTTTAAAACCGGGCACTTTCACATGAAAATTGACCTTCACTTTAATTACTATTCTGCAAACCAATGCATTTTTTATGAATAGATATGATTTTGTAACCCTTATCTTTGTATTGCTTGTGCCATATAGAATTCACATTCTTGCCAGTGTTGTACTATTTGGATTGTCCTTGTCTGCTTATTGCATCTTTTAGAATACTTATCCCTGATGAATGTTTTTGCCATTCAGCATTATGCTCGTATTATGATTTAAAACTTTAATTTTAAACTGTTTTCCCTCTCATGTTAACCCGACGAGCGTAAAAATCAGAAGTTAGAATATTGCATGCACATTCACGTATTCCCCTATAGATGTCAAGGGAGAAAGAAAAAGTTGGAAAAAAAACGCACACCCTACACTTGTGCAAACCCGATCGCATATATTCATTTGCACTAACCACACATGAAAATATGAATATGTCATATTCCAATGTCTGATGATATTGTGGTACCTATACCTATAAATCTATAAATATATATACAGGGAGTGCAGAATTATTAGGCAAATGAGTATTTTGACCACATCATCCTCTTTATGCATGTTGTCTTACTCCAAGCTGTATAGGCTCGAAAGCCTACTACCAATTAAGCATATTAGGTGATGTGCATCTCTGTAATGAGAAGGGGTGTGGTCTAATGACATAAACACCCTATATCAGGTGTGCATAATTATTAGGCAACTTCCTTTCCTTTGGCAAAATGGGTCAAAAGAAGGACTTGACAGGCTCAGAAAAGTCAAAAATAGTGAGATATCTTGCAGAGGGATGCAGCACTCTTAAAATTGCAAAGCTTCTGAAGCGTGATCATCGAACAATCAAGCGTTTCATTCAAAATAGTCAACAGGGTCGCAAGAAGCGTGTGGAAAAACCAAGGCGCAAAATAACTGCCCATGAACTAAGAAAAGTCAAGCGTGCAGCTGCCAAGATGCCACTTGCCACCAGTTTGGCCATATTTCAGAGCTGCAACATCACTGGAGTGACCAAAAGCACAAGGTGTGCAATACTCAGAGACATGGCCAAGGTAAGAAAGGCTGAAAGATGACCACCACTGAACAAGACACACAAGCTGAAACGTCAAAACTGGGCCAAGAAATATCTCTTTCTAAGGTTTTATGGACTGATGAAATGAGAGTGAGTCTTGATGGGCCAGATGGATGGGCCCGTGGCTGGATTGGTAAAGGGCAGAGAGCTCCAGTCCGACTCAGACGCCAGCAAGGTGGAGGTGGAGTACTGGTTTGGGCTGGTATCATCAAAGATGAGCTTGTGGGGCCTTTTCGGGTTGAGGATGGAGTCAAGCTCAACTCCCAGTCCTACTGCCAGTTTCTGGAAGACACCTTCTTCAAGCAGTGGTACAGGAAGAAGTCTGCATCCTTCAAGAAAAACATGATTTTCATGCAGGACAATGCTCCATCACACGCGTCCAAGTACTCCACAGCGTGGCTGGCAAGAAAGGGTATAAAAGAAGAAAATCTAATGACATGGCCTCCTTGTTCACCTGATCTGAACCCCATTGAGAACCTGTGGTCCATCATCAAATGTGAGATTTACAAGGATGGAAAACAGTACACCTCTCTGAACAGTGTCTGGGAGGCTGTGGTTGCTGCTGCACGCAATGTTGATGGTGAACAGATCAAAACACTGATAGAATCCATGGATGGCAGGCTTTTGAGTGTCCTTGCAAAGAAAGGTGGCTATATTGGTCACTGATTTGTTTTTGTTTTGTTTTTGAATGTCAGAAATGTATATTTGTGAATGTTGAGATGTTATATTGGTTTCACTGGTAAAAATAAATAATTGAAATGGGTATATATTTGTTTTTTGTTAAGTTGCCTAATAATTATGCACAGTAATAGTCACCTGCACACACAGATATCCCCCTAAAATAGCTATAGCTAAAAACAAACTAAAAACTACTTCCAAAACTATTCAGCTTTGATATTAATGAGTTTTTTGGGTTCATTGAGAACATGGTTGTTGTTCAATAATAAAATTAATCCTCAAAAATACAACTTGCCTAATAATTCTGCACTCCCTGTATATATACACACACACATGATTATATATATATATATATATATAGATATATACAGATATATATAATAATACATAGAACATATTATGCTATTTGCAGAACATTGGAATAATACATATTTACAGTAAATACATAGTTAAAGCCTTTATTAAAAATGAATATTGAATAAATATGCTTTTACATGGTTTCATCTACTTAACGGCAAAGGGCTCAAATTCACGTCTATATATGACTATATACATATTGAGATTTATATCTATGTGTCTCAATGTTAAAGCCCTTTGCCTGCCTGTTTTCCCTGACACCTGAGATCTCATATCTTTAAACCCATATAACCTTTGTGTGCAATATTTTTATAAATAATTTTTATTACATTGTGTTATTATGAGTGTAACTGTATTTTTTGATGTATTTTTTATGTGTTTTGTGACACTTTTACGTTTGGCAAAATAGTTAACCACAGCTCTGAAGTTGCAGTAATTATTCTAGCCTATGTTGTGATTGCGCTCACAAGGAAACATTTACCGTTAACTCGTAATACTAGCGATAAGCCTGATGAGCGCAAAACCTTGCAATATACCCTTTATTGCTCGGGAGCAAACCTTTGTGCGCCACTCGTAATCTGGCCCATAATGTGCTAGAAATTAGCCTATGTGTCGTGTAATTAGTATTGCCACATAGATCACTGGGAAGCTGGAAAAGCATGAGAACCACCACCAACAACAAACTGACATGCCAATTTAATATGAGGATTTATGCACCTTTTATACAATGTAGTAAGAGAGGCAATATGTTTTTAACCCCTTAAGGACAAGGTAATTTTTCAATTTCTTACCCTTAAAGGGACACTAAACCCAAACATTTTCTTTCGTGATTTAGAAAGAGAATTCAATTTTAAACAACTTTACAATTTACTTCTATTATCTAATATGCTTTATTTTTCAGATATCCTTTGTTAAAGAAATAGCAATGCACATGGGTGAGCCAATAACACGAGGCATCTATGTGCAGGCACCAATCAGCAGCTACTGAGCCTATCTAGATATGCTATTCAGCAAAGAATATCAAGAGAATGAAGCAAAATAGATAATAGAAGTAAATTAGAAAGTTGTTTAAAATGGCATGCTCTATCTAAATCACGAAAGAAAAAATGTGGGTTTAATGTCCCTTTAAGGACCAGGGCTACTTTTACATTTTGCGGTGTTTGTGTTTAGCTGTAATTTTCTTACTCATTTACTGTACCCACACATATTATATACCATTTTTCTCGCCATTAAATGGACTTTCTAAAGATACCATTATTTTCATCATATTTTATAATTTACTATAAAAAATATATAAAATGGAATGAAAAAATGGAAAAAAAACACACACTTTTCTTCTGTTATGTGTGATCAGTCCACGGGTCATCATTACTTCTGGGATATAACTCCTCCCCAACAGGAAATGCAAGAGGATTCACCCAGCAGAGCTGCATATAGCTCCTCCCCTCTACGTCACTCCCAGTCATTCTCTTGCACCCAACGACTAGATAGGATGTGTGAGAGGACTATGGTGATTATACTTAGTTTTTATGACTTCAATCAAAAGTTTGTTATTTTACAATAGCACCGGAGCGTGTTATTACTTCTCTGGCAGAGTTTGAGGAAGAATCTACCAGAGTTTTTTACTATGATTTTAACCGGAGTAGTTAAGATCATATTGCTGTTCTCGGCCATCTGAGGGAGGTAAAAGCTTCAGATCAGGGGACAGCGGGCAGATGAATCTGCATTGAGGTATGTAGCAGTTTTTATTTTCTGAATGGAATTGATGAGAAAATCCTGCCATACCGTTATAATGACATGTATGTATACACTTCAGTATTCTGGGGATGGTATTTCACCGGAACTACTCTGTTAAAAGTCACTAAACCTTTTAATAGGTATTTATCATGTTAAACGTTTTTGCTGGAATGTAGAATCGTTTACATTTCTGAGGTACTGAGTGAATAAATATTTGGGCATTATTTTCCACTTGGCAGTTGCTTGTTTTAATTGTGACAGTTTCGTTTCTCTTCACTGCTGTGTGTGAGGGGGAGGGGCCGTTTTTGGCGCTCTTTGCTACGCATCAAAAATTTCCAGTCAGTTACTCTTATATTTCCTGCATGATCCGGTTCATCTCTGACAGAACTCAGGGGTCTTCAAACTTCTTTGGAGGGAGGTAGATTCTCTCAGCAGAGCTGTGAGACTTTTATATTGACTGTGAATAAAAACGTTGCTCTGTAATTTTTATTTCAAATTTAATTATTGTTACTTTACTAATGGGAACAAACCTTTGCTAAAAGTTGTGTTGTTTTAAAGATTGATGCTATAACTGTTTTTCAGTTCATTATTTCAACTGTCATTTAATCGTTTAGTGCTTCTTTGAGGCACAGTACGTTTTTGCTAAATAAGATTGTAACCAAGTTGCAAGTTTATTGCTAGTGTGTTAAACATGTCTGACTCAGAGGAAGATACCTGTGTCATTTGTTCCAATGCCAAGGTGGAGCCCAATAGAAATTTATGTACTAACTGTATTGATGCTACTTTAAATAAAAGCCAATCTGTACAATTTGAACAAATTTCACCAAACAGCGAGGGGAGAGTTATGCCGACTAACTCGCCTCACGCGGCAGTACCTGCATTTCCCGCCCGGGAGGTGCGTGATATTATGGCGCCTAGTACATCTGGGCGGCCATTACAGATAACATTACAAGATATGGCTACTGTTATGACTGAAGTTTTGTCTAAATTACCAGAACTAAGAGGCAAGCGTGATCACTCTGGGGTGAGAACAGAGTGCGCTGATAATACTAGGGCCATGTCTGATACTGCGTCACAGCTTGCAGAGCATGAGGACGGAGAGCTTCATTCTGTGGGTGACGGTTCTGATCCAAACAGATTGGATTCAGATATTTCAAATTTTAAATTTAAATTGGAGAACCTCCGTGTATTACTAGGGGAGGTTTTAGCAGCTCTTAATGATTGTAACACCGTTGCAATACCAGAGAAATTGTGTAGGTTGGATAAATACTTTGCGGTACCGGCGAGTACTGACGTTTTTCCTATACCTAAGAGACTAACTGAAATTGTTACTAAGGAGTGGGATAGACCCGGTGTGCCGTTCTCACCCCCTCCAATATTTAGAAAGATGTTTCCAATAGACGCCACCACACGGGACTTATGGCAAACTGTCCCTAAGGTGGAGGGAGCAGTTTCTACTTTAGCTAAGCGTACCACTATCCCGGTGGAGGATAGCTGTGCTTTTTCAGATCCAATGGATAAAAAATTAGAGGGTTACCTTAAGAAAATGTTTGTTCAACAAGGTTTTATATTGCAACCCCTTGCATGTATCGCGCCGATTACGGCTACGGCAGCATTTTGGATTGAGTCTCTGGAAGAGAACCTTAGTTCAACTACGCTGGACGACATTACGGACAGGCTTAGAGTCCTTAAACTAGCTAATTCATTCATTTCGGAGGCCGTAGTACATTTAACCAAACTTACGGCTAAGAACTCAGGATTCGCCATCCAGGCACGTAGGGCGCTGTGGCTAAAATCCTGGTCAGCTGATGTAACTTCTAAGTCCAAATTACTTAATATACCTTTCAAGGGGCAAACTTTATTTGGGCCCGGTTTGAAAGAAATTATCGCTGACATTACAGGAGGTAAGGGCCACGCCCTACCTCAAGACAAAGCCAAAGCTAAGGCTAGACAGTCTAATTTTCGTCCCTTTCGGAATTTCAAAACAGGAGCAGCATCAACCTCCACTGCACCAAAACAGGAAGGAGCTGTTGCTCGTTACAGGCAAGGCTGGAAACCTAACCAGTCCTGGAACAAGGGCAAGCAGGCCAGGAAACCTGCTGCTGCCCCAAAGACAGCATGAACCGAGGGCCCCCGATCCGGGACCGGATCTAGTGGGGGGCAGACTTTCTCTCTTCGCCCAGGCTTGGGCAAGAGATGTTCAGGATCCCTGGGCGCTAGAGATCATATCTCAGGGATACCTTCTAGACTTCAAATTCTCTCCCCCAAGAGGGAGATTTCATCTGTCAAGGTTGTCAACAAACCAGATAAAGAAAGAAGCGTTTCTACGCTGTGTACAAGATCTGTTATTAATGGGAGTGATCCATCCGGTTCCGCGGTCGGAACAAGGACAAGGGTTCTACTCAAACCTGTTTGTGGTTCCCAAAAAAGAGGGAACTTTCAGGCCAATCTTAGATTTAAAGATCCTAAACAAATTCCTAAGAGTTCCATCGTTCAAAATGGAAACTATTCGGACAATCTTACCCATGATCCAAAAGGGTCAGTACATGACCACAGTGGATTTAAAGGATGCTTACCTTCACATACCGATTCACAAAGATCATCACCGGTATCTAAGGTTTGCCTTCTTAGACAGGCACTACCAGTTTGTAGCTCTTCCATTCGGATTGGCTACGGCTCCAAGAATCTTCACAAAGGTTCTGGGTGCCCTTCTGGCGGTACTAAGACCGCGAGGAATTTCGGTAGCTCCGTACCTAGACGACATTCTAATACAAGCTTCAAGCTTTCAAACTGCCAAGTCTCATACAGAGTTAGTTCTGGCATTTCTAAGGTCGCATGGATGGAAAGTGAACGAAAAGAAGAGTTCTCTTTTTCCTCTCACAAGAGTTCCATTCTTGGGGACTCTTATAGATTCTGTAGAAATGAAGATTTACCTGACAGAAGACAGGTTAACAAAGCTTCAAAATGCATGCCGTGTCCTTCATTCCATTCAACACCCGTCAGTAGCTCAATGCATGGAGGTGATCGGCTTAATGGTAGCGGCAATGGACATAATACCTTTTGCACGCCTACATCTCAGACCGCTGCAATTGTGCATGCTAAGTCAGTGGAATGGGGATTACTCAGATTTGTCCCCTACTCTGAATCTGAATCAAGAGACCAGAAATTCTCTTCTATGGTGGCTTTATCGGCCACACCTGTCCAGGGGGATGCCATTCAGCAGGCCAGACTGGACAATTGTAACAACAGACGCCAGCCTACTAGGTTGGGGCGCTGTCTGGAATTCTCTGAAGGCTCAGGGACTATGGAATCAGGAGGAGAGTCTCCTTCCAATAAACATTCTGGAATTGAGAGCAGTTCTCAATGCCCTTCTGGCTTGGCCCCAATTAACAACTCGGGGGTTCATCAGGTTTCAGTCGGACAACATCACGACTGTAGCTTACATCAACCATCAGGGAGGGACAAGAAGCTCCCTAGCAATGATGGAAGTATCAAAGATAATTCGCTGGGCAGAGTCTCACTCTTGCCACCTGTCAGCAATCCACATCCCGGGAGTGGAGAACTGGGAGGCGGATTTCTTGAGTCGCCAGACTTTTCATCCGGGGGAGTGGGAACTTCATCCGGAGGTCTTTGCCCAAATACTTCGACGTTGGGGCAAACCAGAGATAGATCTCATGGCGTCTCGCCAGAACGCCAAACTTCCTCACTACGGGTCCAGATCCAGGGATCCGGGAGCGGTTCTGATAGATGCTTTGACAGCACCTTGGAACTTCGGGATGGCTTATGTGTTTCCACCCTTCCCGCTGCTTCCTCGATTGATTGCCAAAATCAAACAGGAGAGAGCATCAGTGATTCTAATAGCGCCTGCATGGCCACGCAGGACTTGGTATGCAGATCTAGTGGACATGTCATCCTGTCCGCCTTGGTCTCTACCTCTAAGACAGGACCTTCTGATACAGGGTCCATTCAAACATCAAAATCTAACTTCTCTGAAGCTGACTGCTTGGAAATTGAACGCTTGATTTTATCAAAACGTGGTTTTTCTGAGTCGGTTATTGATACCCTGATACAGGCTAGGAAGCCTGTTACTAGAAGGATTTACCATAAGATATGGCGTAAATACCTATACTGGTGCGAATCCAAAGGTTACTCCTGGAGTAAGGTTAGGATTCCTAGGATATTGTCCTTTCTACAAGAAGGTTTAGAAAAGGGTTTATCGGCTAGCTCATTAAAGGGACAGATCTCAGCTCTGTCCATCTTGTTACACAGGCGTCTGTCAGAAAATCCAGACGTCCAGGCCTTTTGTCAGGCTTTAGCTAGGATCAAGCCTGTGTTTAAAGCTGTTGCTCCGCCATGGAGTTTAAACTTAGTTCTTAACGTTTTACAGGGTGTTCCGTTTGAACCTCTTCATTCCATTGATATAAAATTGTTATCTTGGAAAGTTCTGTTTTTAATGGCTATTTCCTCGGCTCGAAGAGTCTCTGAGTTATCAGCCTTACATTGTGATTCTCCTTATCTGATTTTTCACTCAGACAAGGTAGTTCTGCGTACTAAACCTGGGTTCTTACCTAAGGTAGTCACTAACAGGAATATCAATCAAGAGATTGTTGTTCCATCCTTGTGTCCAAATCCTTCTTCAAAGAAGGAACGTCTTCTACACAATCTGGATGTAGTTCGTGCCCTCAAGTTCTACTTGCAGGCAACTAAAGATTTTCGCCAAACTTCTTCCCTGTTTGTCGTTTATTCTGGACAGAGGAGAGGTCAAAAAGCTTCTGCTACCTCTCTCTCTTTTTGGCTTCGCAGCATAATACGTTTAGCCTATGAGACTGCTGGACAGCAGCCTCCTGAAAGAATTACAGCTCATTCCACTAGAGCTGTGGCTTCCACTTGGGCCTTTAAGAATGAGGCCTCTGTTGAACAGATTTGCAAGGCTGCAACTTGGTCTTCGCTTCATACTTTTTCCAAATTTTACAAATTTGACACTTTTGCTTCTTCGGAGGCTATTTTTGGGAGAAAGGTTCTTCAGGCAGTGGTTCCTTCTGTATAATGAGCCTGCCTATCCCTCCCGTCATCCGTGTACTTTTGCTTTGGTATTGGTATCCCAGAAGTAATGATGACCCGTGGACTGATCACACATAACAGAAGAAAACATAATTTATGCTTACCTGATAAATTCCTTTCTTCTGTTGTGTGATCAGTCCACGGCCCGCCCTGTTTTAAGGCAGGTAAATATCTTTTAAATTATACTCCAGTCACCACTTCACCCTTGGTTTCTCCTTTCTCGTTGATTCTTGGTCGAATGACTGGGAGTGACGTAGAGGGGAGGAGCTATATGCAGCTCTGCTGGGTGAATCCTCTTGCATTTCCTGTTGGGGAGGAGTTATATCCCAGAAGTAATGATGACCCGTGGACTGATCACACAACAGAAGAAAGGAATTTATCAGGTAAGCATAAATTATGTTTTTTCTAACTTTGACCCCCAAAATCTGTTGCACATCTACAACCACCAAAAACACCCATGCTAAATAGTTTCTAAATTTTGTCTTGAGTTTACGAATACCCAATGTTTAAATGTTCTTTGCTTTTTTTTGCACGTTATAGGGCAATAAGTACAAGTAGCACTTTGCTATTTCCATTTTTTCTTCAAAATTAGCGATAGTTACATTGTAACACTGATATCTGTCAGGAATCCCAGAATATCCCTTGACATGTATATATTTTTTTTAGTAGACAACCCAAAGTATTTAGCTAGGCCCATTTTGGTATATTTTATGCCACCATTTCACCTCCAAATGCGATCAAATAAAAATAATTGTTCACTTTTTCACAAACTTTTCACAAACTTTAGGTTTCTCACTGAAATAATTTACAAACAGCTTGAGCAATTATGGCACAAATGGTGTAAATGCTTCTTGGTAATTAGAAGGCCGCTAAATTCAGCTGCGCACCACACGTGTATTATGCCTAGCAGTAAAGGGGTTAATTAGGGAGCTTTTAGGGAGCTTGTAGGGTTAATTTTAGCTTTAGTGTAGTGTAGTAGACAACCCAAAGTATTGATCTAGGCCCATTTTGGTATATTTTATGCCACCATTTCACCGCCAAATGCGATCAAATAAAAAAAAATCGTAACATTTTTCACAATTTTAGGTTTCTCACCGAAATTATTTACAAACAGTTAGTGCAATCATGGCACAAATGGTAGTAAATGCTTCTCTGGGATCCCCTTTGTTCAGAAATAGCAGACATATATGGCTTTGGCATTTTTTTTGAGTAATTAGAAGGACGCTAAATGCCGCTGCGCACCACACGTGTATTATGCCCAGCAGTGAAGGGGTTAATTATGTAGCTTGCAGGGTTAATTTTAGCTTTAGAGTAGAGATCAGCCCCCCACCTGACACATCTCACCCCCTGATCCCTCCCAAACAGCTCTCTTCCCTCGCTCACCCCCCAATTGTCCCCCGCCATCTTGAGTACTGGCAGAAAGTATGCCAGTACTAAAATAAAAGGCTTTTTTTTTTTTTTTTTTTTTTTTTTTTTAAATTATTATTATTTTTTTAAAATATTTCTTCTGCCTTTTAGGATCCCCCCTTAGCCCACAACCTCTCTGATCCCCCCCCCCAAACAGCTCTCTAACCCTCCTCCCTCTACCTTATTGTCCGCCATCTTGGGTACTGGCAGTTGTCCATATAATTCTTTTTTTTTTTTTTAAATAGAATAAAAAACCAAATTTTTCTGTAGTGTAGCTTCCCCCCTCAATACCCGGTCCCTACCCCCCTCCCGGATCCCTTTCCAAACAATTTTTCCTCCCTCCCTCTCCCCTTCCCCTCTCCCTCCTTTCCTTGAGTATAATGGCCATGCGCCCGCGCACACACGCGCGCTCCTGAGTCCCGCCCCCGCCTCCTTGTGTGTTCACGGACACTTTCATCACAGGATTCGGAGCACGCATCGGCGATGGGCCGCCCACTTCTACTTCTTTCTTCTCATCAGTGTGACGTATAGAGCGGTCCCACCTGCTGCACATGTACCCTTCAAGCACGCTCCCGTGGACAGATTGAAATGTGCATGCTTTAAAAGCTGATATTGTATACTAGCTAAAAAGTATTCATTGAATGAATACATTCATTGAATACTATTTGGACAGTGAGCGTAGCTGCATATTTCAGTTTTCCTCATCTTTCTAATTCATCTACTTATTATTTAAATTCAACAAATATTGCGTGACTAATTAAAAATACATATTACAATAATATAATTTTTTTCCACTGCAGTTGTGATAATTCTTGGCCCGAAATGTTAAAATTGATGTTACTTTATAGATGCTACTTACCTTTCTGTATGCGATCGTTGTAAATCATGCTATTTCCGATTTAAAATGCAACGTGTGAACGCGCATCTGAGCTGAGTTGCGAGTATCGGCTTCAATGCATGCACAGTAGGAGATTGTGACGTAGGAAAAAGGGGTCTGAACCCCCTGGGGGGAAACAATGATTGGCCAAATATGTTCAGAAAAACTGTCCACCCAAGAAGCAGCCTCTTTTTGCTCAACATGTGCCTTTCACAGAGAAGAACGTTCCTTAAGCATATCAGTCTGATCCTGACTTCACAGTACAGTCCAGCCTCAAAATACCAGGCAATCCCTCTCTGAACGAGAGAAACAGCAAAACCCCAGACATACGTTTCAGCCTGTTGTGGGCCTCGTCAGTGAGGTGCAGCCATATCCCTCTAGGCACACTGAGCAACCGGTCCACGTCTGGATTCCCTCATCACACTTAGGGAGACTTCCCTAAGTGTCATAATTTGCATGTTGAGCAAAAAGAGGCTGCTTCTTTTGTGGTAATTAGCCATAGAACAAGCTATTATGCTATTGTTCGTTCCGAGGTTGATGCTTCTCCCTTTTTATTTATGCAATTTATGACACTTAGGAAAGTCTCCCTAAGTGTGATGCGGGAATCCAGACGTGGACCCGTTTCTTAGTGTGTCTAGAGGGATATGGCTGCACCTCACTGTCGAGGCCCACAATAGGAGAAACGTACGTCTGGGGTTTTGCTGTTTCTCTCATTCAGAGAGGAATTGCCTGGTATTTCGGGGCTGGACTGTACTGTGAGGTCAGGATCAGACAGGTATGCTTCAGGAAAGTTCTTCTCTGTGAAAGACACATGTTGAGCAAAAAGAGGCTGCTTCTTGGGTGGTAACTAACCACAGAACAAGTTATTATGCTATTGTTCGTTCTCAGGTTGAGCACTTCTACCTTTTTATTAATAGCACTGATTAGTCTCCCAGGGAGGATATGAGAGAGAAAAAAGATGTTCTTATGTAAGGTAGTTGGTTGTGCTTATTAAACCCCCAGCCATAATTAGCATATCCACACCTAATATAAATAACATTAGCAGGTCTGCTTTACTTGCAGGCTAAGCCCATTGTTAAGTACATTTCCTGTAGAACAACAGGTGATGGTTTAATGAGCAAAACCACTGTTTTTCAAGTACAAAAATTAAACGTGAAGATCACATTAAAACTTTCTTCTCTTATTAGTAACTTCCTGCCTTCTATGTTTGTTCACCACTATTTTATATTGATCTGGTAGATTTCACTTCTTGGGTACAGATTCCCACACCTATTGACTCATGGGGGTAGATCAGTCGAGCAGACATAATTTGCTACAGCGAATCATGTCCGATCGACATAGCTAAATTACATAAGCTGTCGGCAATGCCGCCCCCTGCTCACTATCGGCCAATCGTCTGCTAACAGGGTCTGTCAATCATCCCAAGTGGATCAGATTGGGATGATTTCAATCCGCCACCTAATGTTTCAGGCGAGCTTGAAACGATGGACCTCCAAAGCAGCATCCACTGCTTAATAAATGGAGCCCATTGACTCTTACCATCCGATAAAGTAAAACTAAACGTATGCTTACGAGATTAAACCATTACTTTCATGATGGTGGGAGCCCATGAGCACTTCCCTTTCTTTTTGTTAAGGTGGCAGAAGTACTTGCTTAGCTCTTCTTTTGCCCAGTCTTATCTGTCCTGTGTTTCTGTTTCCTTCATCTACTTGGCTATATCTATGACTGAGGATTTACGTTAGTGGGAGGGATTTAAAGAAGTGGTGGTTCTAGAACTTAATATTTGGGGGCTAGCAAAGGTGGTGAAGGCACAGCACAGATAATATATGGAGCCAGTGGCGTTTTTAGGTTTTTTAAAATGGTATGCTCTGTCTGAATCACAAAAGAAAATGTTTGCATTTATATCCCTTTAATTTCTTTTTTCTTTTTATTAAAGGGAAATGAACCCCAAAAAATTGTTTGAGATTCTGACAGAGCATACAGTTTTTTAAAAAGTGTTTCTATTATCAAATTGTTTCCAAGTTATTTTTGTTGAAGAGATACCTAGGTAGGTGTTTGTAGTACTGCAAGGCAGGAAATAGTGCTGCCATATAGTGGCATATAGTTCTTCAAACACATGCAAGATACCAACGGAACAAAGAAATTGTGATAATAGAAGCAAATTAAAAAGTTGCTTAAAATGATATGTATGTATCTGAATCATGAAAGAAAAATGTGGGGTTTCATATCTCTTTAAAGGACCACTAAACACAGTAAAATAGCATAATCAGTAAATGCATAATAAAAAGACAGTGCAAAAGTACTTAGTTTGAATTTCAAATGAGTAGTAGATTTCTTTCTGACAAATTTTAAAATTAGTTCTATGTTCCCTTTCACTGAATCATGTGACAGGCATCAGCCAATCACAAAATGTATATACGTATATTCTGTGAATCTTGCACATGCTCAGTAGGAGATGGTGCCCTAGGAACTGTGCATATAAAAACATTTTGCACATTTAAATAATTGAAGTGATTTGGAAAGTTTTTAGAATTGTGTACTTTTTCTGAATAAAGCAGTTTAATTTTGACTTGAGTGTCTCTTTAAATGTTTTAACAATTTGTAGTGTAACAAATTAGAAGAATAGAAATAAATATGCAATAGACAATGTGGAAGTACAGGTTGGAACCTTAATAAAAACAGGGCAAGGTAATTTGCTGTTTCCCCCCGTATCTTATTGGATAGGAACTAACTAACAATGTTACCCAAATTTTACCAGTGTGCCCAAAAAATGTTTCCTCTTTAGTTTGTTCCTAATGATCCATTTTACCTGCTGGGGTGTATTATTTTTTTTACAAGAAGCCCCTTTATCCTTATTTCGGCATTTGAAATAGCTGATTTAGGCTGTGTTATCCCTAACTACTGTATATTGAAAGTTTTTAAACCTAAGTATAGGCTATTAACAAGCTGTGTAAACACTGTCAGCAGAAGAAATTACACTCCCAGAGGGTTGTAGGATAGTTAAAGGGACACCAGAATTGTTATTGTTTAAAAAGATAGGTAATCCCTATTTTCACCCATTCTCCAGTTTTGCATAACCAACATGGTTATATTTATATACTTTTTACCTCTATGATTACCTCTATGATTACCTTGTATCTAAGCATCTTCTGACAGCCCCCTGATCACGTGACATTGTATTTATTATCTATTGACTTGCATTTTAGCCAATTAGTGCAGTGTCTGCTACAAGCCACAGGTGTGATCACAATGTTATCTATATGGCTTACATGAAATAGCTCTCCCCTCTTGTGAAAAGCAAATAAAAGAGCATGTGATAAGAGGCGGCCTTCAAGGGTGTAGAAATTATCATATGAGCCTACCCAGGTTTATCTTTCAACTAAGAATACCAAGAGAACAAAGCACATTTGTTGATAAAAGTAAATTGGAAAGTTTTTTAAAATTACATGTCCTATCTGAATCATGGCAGTTTATTTTTGACTTGACTGTCCCTTTAAGTAATAAAATGTTAATGTTCCATGTTTATCATGTGTGTGTACTTAAAATAATAAAATAATGGGCTTAATAGTCTGTGGTTTCAAAGCACAAAACCAGCTATTTCATATGCACAAATAAACATGAAAATGCAATTTCTTGTACATTTTATACTCTGTAGCTGGTATAATAAGTAATTGGAAATACATAAGGGAAAAACAATTTACAGTATATTGTCCCTTTAACATTACGTAGATTCATACTATGCAATACATTTATGTACTTATATAACCACTGTTAACCCCTTCACCCAAAAGGACGTATATATATATATATATATATATATATATATATATATATATATATATATATATATATACGTTGTGCGGTACTTTGGCTATCGTACCGCACAACATATATATATGTTTTCGCTTCAGGATGCTCCAGCACTCTCGGCTGTTACAGCCGAGATCTGGAGCTCCTGAAAGGGACACTCAGGTTTTATTAAATTTTCATGATTCAGATACAGCCTGTAATTTTAAACAACTTTACAATTTACTTCCATTAAAAAAAATGTGCACAGTCTTTTATATTTACACTTTTTTTGAGTCACCAGCTCCTACTGAGCATGTGCAAGAACTCAGACTATACGTATATGCATTTGTGATTGGCTGATTGCTATCACATGGTACAGGGGGAGTGGAAATATACATAACTTTAAAATGTGTTAAAAAAAAATCTACTACTCATTTAAAATTCAGAGTAAATGCTTTTGTATTGTCTTGTTATCTTGCATTTGTTGATTATGCAAATCTGCTGTGTTTACTGGTCCTTGAAGCTTCAGGCAACTGCCGCATATGGAGCCGGAGCGCGATCGGTGCTCCGCATCCATATGAGGGCAGATGCCTGAGCTTTACAGACAGTAACACTGTGTGTGTCACCGTCAGTAACGATCTTCTGTTGGTGCCGGCGGAAGGTGTAGGCGGGAGGCGGGTGGGCAGCCCAGCAGGGGAGGTGGGAGGGAGGGAGTGGGAGGTCCCTACGCTACAGAAAAAAAAAATAAAGGGACAGGGAGGGATGGCGCAGCTACACTACAGAAAAGGGGATCTGGGAGTGTGGGGGACCCTAAACAAAAGATTGCGGGTGGGGGGAGGTGGGGGGGCACTATGCTACAGAAAATATAAAAAATAAATAAAAAAAGTACCAATTTTTTTTTTATTCAATGGCATTTGGCGGTGAAATGGTAACATGAGATATACCAGAATGGGCCTAGCTCAAAACCTTGGGTTGTGTACTTAAAAATATATAGAGATTTGATAGGTAAATAAAAAAATAAAAACAAGGCTCTATTTCTGTTTAAATGGAGTTATGGCAAAAATGCTAAAAATGCTCCATTTTTTTTATGGAAGTCCCGCTAGTTAAAGGGACATACAACACAATTTATGTTATTTCATGATTCAGATAGAGCATTTTATCTTGAACAACTTTCCAATTTACTTCCATTATCAAATGTACTTCATTCTTTTGGTATTCTTTGTTGAATGAGCACTGTTGCAATACTGGGAGCTAGCTGAAAACATTGGGTCAGCCAATAACAAGAAGTATAGGTGAAGCTACCAATCGGCAATTAGCTCTCAGTAGTGCATTGCTTCTCCTTAGCCTACCTAGGTATGCTTTTCAGCAAATGATACTAAGAGAACAAAGCAAATTGAATAATATTAGTACATTGGAAAGTTGTTTCAAATTGCATTCTGTATCTAAATCATGAAAGAACATTTTTGGGTTTCATACCCCTTTAAATTAAAATCTTGAATTTGTAATTGTGATTTTAAAACATGTATTATTGAAAATACAAACTCTCATGTGATTGTCTATAAAGCGAGTGTCTACTTTTAAGATTATATATCTTAAACGTTATCTCCCTTTTCACACCCACCAAGTACATGCATATCCCACTACAATTTTTTTTTCTTGAAACAAATTCATTTAAAATTGTTTAAAGGGACGGGGAAGTCAAAATGAATCTTCCATGGTTCATACAGAATATGCGGTTTTAAGCAACCTGCAATTTTACTCCTATTATCTCATTTGCTTTGTTCTTCTGGTATTCTATGATGAAAAGTTTACCTAGTGAGGCTTAGGGACAGCAATGCACTGCCGGGAGGTAGTTGCTGATTGGTAACTGTACTGTACATAATGCCTCTTGTCATTGGCTCACAAGACGTGTTCACCTAACTCCCAGTAGTGCATTTCTGCTCCTTTAACAAAGGATACAAGAGAATACATCAAATGTAATAGTAGAAGTAAATTGTAGAGTTGTTTTAAAATTGTATGTTCTGTCTGAATTATGAAAGAAAGATTTTGTGTTTCACCTCACTTTAAAATCATTTTGAAAGTAAAAAAAAAAAGATGTTTGTGCATAGTAAGGACAACGCTGAGGCCCCGATGATCGAAAGTGCTGCAAGGCAGTGATATGTTCTAAAGGGATCTGACGCAATGTCGTGGATTCCGGCAAAAATGAATACGTGCCAACATTACTGTTTAAAGGCAGCATTATATATTTATATTTATTTATGCTATTTAAACGGTGTTACATTGAAGTTACCAAGATATAGAAATGTCTTATATTTGGGTGTTAATTTCTCATTTTTATAGGCGCAACAAAGAAAAAAATATATAATTTAATTATTTATTTAAATTGAATGATAAACAAAATTTAAACTTGCAAATAATAACAACATTATGGAACAAAATGGCTTTTTGCAGTGCAAGAGTTAATCTTTTAAGAAGTTTTAACTTAGGTGTGAAAATAGTCTAAACATTATTAACCTATTAACTCTTACCTGTAAAATATGTGCTTAATTAGCAATCAGCAAAACAATCTGGCCCCTACCCAGTGAACTTAAACAAGGACTTCATTTTGTTTTTTAAACTAAGCGCATGTATAAGTTCAGTAAAATTATGGCATTCTGCTTCATTTGTTTCCTATGCGAGGAAGTGGAATACAATATATAAATGACTTGGCACCTCTAAAGTCAAAGGCCAAACTTGGCTTGTTTTGTCCCTAAAGGATTTCTGCAGACAAAGTAACATTAGCTGCTGTGTTATGCTATTTGTCACATTTGAGAGGGAACCGTTTACACGCCGCACTAACTGTGTAAACAGCAGTATTTCATTTTTACCCTTTTTATAGGTGACAATTAAAATGTAAAAGTAGTGTGTTATATGAGTTACTAAGTCACTTGGTATACTGTTGCTTCATTTGTGGCTTCTTGCAAATATATTTTACTTGTATTTTTGGTTACTTAGTTGAGGGGAAAAATATTTTGTAAAAGTATTTAGTTAACATAGGGTGCTGTAGTATCACTTTTACATAAAAAAAAACTCTGTTACAAATATATTATTTGATGATGAAACCAAATTTGTAAATTTGTGGGTTCATGCTGCTTTTTTTTTAAACTATTAATGTTTCATAATTTTTTTAAAATTTATTTATTTTTAAATTATTTTTATGGATTTTTTCAAGAACGTGCAAAATGAAAATGATTGAAATCAACAAGATAACAACATACAATAAGGTTGTTCTATCCAGGATAAATATAAGGACTCCAATATTATACGTTACAATAAGGGATGGGTGAATGTTTTGCAACATTTGAAAAATGAAACAAATTTTAACACATTCGTTCGTTTCGAATTTCAAATGTTTGTACAACATTCTAACATTTGTTTAATGTAATAGTATTTCTAATGCCATCTTTACATGTAATATTTGATTCACAATTTTCTAATAATTCGATTTGAATTATACAATATTCAAATTTGAAAAATTCAAATAACAATTTAATATTCAAATTATGCAATAATTGAAACAACATATTTTTATCTATTATGTATCATTTTACTAAATTTCTTACCAAATGAACTACTGAACTTCTGAATAGTTAAATCCAAATTTACATTCAAACTTTCCAATGTGGATATCCGATCTAATAATGAACATTCAAAAACAAATGCAACATTCAAAAACCAGAAATAACATTTGATTACCGAATTTTAATGGTTTTTCTTCTTATCAACATTTGATTGTCCAAAACAAATGTCTACAGGACTGTTCATTCTGCCAAATTACAATTTTACTACGAGATTTTTGTTTTCTTATCTCTCTTAATCTATAGCAAGTAATACATATAACTATAAATTATGGCACTTTAATTCAGACTTGATAAGACAAAATAAAAAGCTAACAGAGAAAATGTAGAGATGAGGAAAAGATCAGTTAAAGGGAAGTATGGGCTCAGTCGTATTTGTGTCTCCAAATGAGTATAAATGAGTTCTGAATATATATGGACTTAAAAATAACACTTTATTTTAACAAATATGCGAATAGACAGAACAATAGACTGTTATGAGGTGTATTAGGGATAGGTATCTGCACTTCTACCTCTTATTGAATTACTCCAAATCAGATGTCAAACAAAATAGTTGAAAACATAAGGGCCATGTGGTCAGGGGGGAGGGAGGGTTGGTTAACACAGTCTCTTTGTATGTATGTATATATATATATATATATATATATATATATATATAGGGTTAAAGGGAAAAAGGCATATCAATACACCAACACGCTTACATCCAAATCACATCAGGATTTCAGACACACTATGCGCTCAAAGGCGACCTCCTGTCTGCGTACTGCTTTGATTAAACAAAGTCAGCCGATTTCTAACTTATTCCCTATATGATAAATGTATCAAACAAACATAGTACATTCACAAATCACACTTGGTGGTTTATACATTCATTCAAGTCACACTTTAGTTTACCTCATACAGAGGTTCTAAATGTTTCTAAGTGTCTCTCTACTTCAACACTCCTTAATCATCAGTAGCTTTGTATAAGAGCATATTATAATCACTTAATGCTACTTTTAATTCCTCCCCTGGAGGCTATATTACTATAAATGGGAATATCAATATCAATGTTAAATTAGCTACTAAGTTTCTCAAGTGGAGGCAGTGTAGCTATAAATCGTAATTGACCCAGATTATCATACTATGTTGCAAATAGTGGGGTGTTCTAACCGCAGTAAGTTAGTGGAGAACCAAGCCAAACAATCCCCCCTGGCCACGCCCACCGACGCGTTTCTATCACTAATACGTGACTTCGTAAAGGCATAGGGCCGGCCCAGCATAGACTTTCAATATGTTTAGCTGTATCTAACATTGTCGTATAGACGGATCAGTATCCTTATGCCACTATTAAAAATCATTTTTAAACGACAAGTGAGGTGCTTAAGCAATTATGGTCAGATACTTATTCAGTATCTCAGCATGCCGAAATTTGATAAATTTCACCTGTTTTAGGGTGTTCGTGTTAAAAAGATGGGAACAATCACTGTTTCATACGGGACTATCAATTGGAAATAACAGTTAACCAAAAAAGGGGACATTGATCTTCATTAAAGTTATTTATGAATGTATACATATATTAAATGAGATTGCTGTTATGCTATTGAATGTATATAACAGGCCCTCATTATATCGTAGCTATTCAACACTTTTTGTTAGTTTTGAAAAACAGAAACCTATATTTGGTACATGAGGGAAAATAGGAGACTATACATAATGAGTAGCACAAATATATATCCATATACACACATATATTATAAGTATGTTTTGAGGAAATAATGTGTGTAAGTGTCGCGCTGGTATACTAGCCCCTGCATCTATACTGTTCTGCTCCCAAAAAACAGAAAAAAAGAGAAGATATATATTACAGAAAGGGGGGTAGTAGAGGTGCGCTAAAAGCTAACGGGGTCTGAGAAATGTCAAATCAAAAATCCCACGTGTGTTTATTAATGAATAAAATGCAATATACTTAGAAATCTATAGACTTTAAAAATAAAGGATAAATTCTAGCCTAATGATCGGTCATAGCTAATACTATAATATCTAAAACCCTATCTTATAATAAACCAAGTTAATAATCTTTGCAGAAAAATTCTTAAAAACAAAAGCAAGTGATTGACATTAAAGTGCTTTCTAAAGTGTGATATATGTTTAAAGTGCCTTGTGTGAATATAATGGTGTATATTGTTATAACCTATAACATAAGTGTAATCAACAGAAAAAGTGCTTTGCGTTTGCTATGAGCTTGTTATATAGTGTTATAAGTGACTACAAAAATATACGCTACAATATTGCAATGTGCAATATATTACAACATGTGTATTGCAAAACTTATATAAGTAGGTGTGCCAAGTGTTTGTCTAAAATGTACAATAATAACAAATATATAAAAAATTGCTTAACACATGATATTACGCTATACGCCAAAGATCATATTAGTTAAAAATACAAAAGTGCAAGATGCCTAATCGATATAACAGTCTCTATAATCTCCTCCTCTTATTAGCAAAAAATAGGCCTAAGTATTCGAGTGACAAAAAGTCTATGGCTGTATCTAAGTCTTATAGGGTTGCGTTTCAGATGGTTCTAAGGAAAAAAATCCCTTTTGCAATCCAAATAATCCTTTGCTGTCTTTAGTATTAGACCAAAGGTAATTAGTATCCTGCTATCATCAACGCGTTTCACCGTGCTCAACGGATTTATCTTGATAAAGCTGTTGAGCACAACGAAACGCGTTGAGGATAGGATACAAATTACCTTTGGTCTAATACTGAAGACAGTAAAGGATTATTTTGATTGCAAAACTGATTTTTTTTCCTTAGAACCGTCTTCGAAATCTCTGCGCAGAGTAAAAGGAAAGCGGATCACTATGGAACTACCTATCCCATCACAGAACTACATTTTTCCCTTCAGCCACAGGATTGGCTTAGAGACACCACGTGGGCCAAACAGGTAATGACGGACTGTAACTGTGGAGACATCTGTGCCGCAGTTGGAGTACGGTAAGAGACCGTCTCTGTATTTGACATTGAATCTGGCCACAAGAAAGGTGTACAGCCCGTCCGTACGTATAACAAGGTACCATACAATATTTATATACAGAACTTTGTACTAAGAAGTCTCTGCAGTAAAATATGACGTTTGAAACCAATATAAAAGATACCCTATCTTTTGCTGAAACGCAACGCTATAAGACTTAGATATAGCCATAGACTTTTTGTCACCCAAATACTTTGGCATATTATTTGCTAATAAGAGGAGGAGATTATAGAGACTGTTATATCGATTAGGCATCTTGCACTTTTGTATTTTTAACTATTATGATCTTTGGCGTATAGAGTAATATCATGTGTTAGCGATTTTTTATATATTTTTTTTATTACTGTACATTTTAGACGGACACTTACTTATATAAGTTTTGCACACCTACTTCTATAAGTTTTGCAACACACATGTTGTAATATATTGCACATTGCAATGTTGTAGCATATCTTTTTGTAGTCACTTATAACACTATATAACAAGTTCATAGCAAACGCAAAGCACTTTTTATGTTGATTACACTTAGAGCTGCAACAACTAATCGGCATAATCGATAATAATTGATTATGAAAATAGTTGTCAACGAATCTCATAATTGATTAGTTGGTTTGCAATTAGTTGGTCTGTGCACAACACCAGCTGCTTTACTCCAATGAGCTCCTGCACATGGTGTGTTTTATGGTTATGCCCTTAGCCTAAAGGACATCTACAGACGTCTACTTTTCACATTTTATGGACACTATAAGTTTCTTTTTAAGTTTACAACTCCTGTCTTATATGCAACCCAGAAATAAAATAGCAGTCATCATTTGTATTGTTTATATAAAATTAGATGATTTGGGACTGTTCTTTGCATGACATAGTGCAGAGCTTGTTTACACCTAGCCTTAGATTGATGGCATTTGTTATATGAATTGATGTTACTATTACCTGTTTGTACAATTTTTAGTGGATCTCTTGCTATTGCTGATATATGTACTCTATAGATAAATGTGTAAGGCTTTGTCCTTTTACTGATATATAGACTTTAGCCCTTTTGCCTTTTTTTTTTCTTTTCTATTTTTAATTAATTGGAATAAGTACCAAGTTCAACATCTGTAAGTATATATCTGTTATTTTAAGAGTGGACTAGATATTTTTCCCCCTAACCTTATAGATGGTTATTTACCACTGCATATAGATATTAAAGATATTTTTATGTTAAAATGAAGTCCAGGTTTACTTTGTTGAGAGGCCCCTTGCATTGGTGGAGAGCTAACAAAGATAAAATAGCCCACCTTGTTGAAATTGGCAAAACCCTATTTATGCACCTCAGGCACCTCAACACCATCTGAGCGCCTCTTCTCTGCTGCCGGCAAAATAGCTTGCAAAAAGGAGAGCCGGCCTCAGCCAGGAGTATGTGGACATGTTCACAGTTTTGCATTTCAATGCAAAGTTTCTGTAAGAGGGAATAACAAAATGTAATAAACAGTGATAGTTTACCTATTACTAGTTCTACCTCTTTTCAAACAGTTTGTGGTTTTGTTTTTCTTAATTATAAAAATGTGTTCTGCTGCTTAAAAAATTGGACCAACAGTTGTGTTACTGTAAAGTTTTAATCGATTATGAAAATAATCGTTAGTTGCAGCCATAATTACACTTATGTTATAGGTTATAACAATATACACCATTATATTCACACAAGGCACTTTAAACATATATTGCACTTTAGAAAGCACTCACACTTCATTGTCAATCACTTGCTTTTGTTTTTTAAGAATTTTTCTGCAAAGATTATTAACTTGGTTTAATATAAGATAGGGTTTTAGATATTATAGTATTAGCTATGACCGGTCATTAGGCTAGAATTTGTCCTTTATTTTTAGTCTATATATTTCTAAGTATATTGCATTTTATTCATTAATAAACACATGTGAGATTTTCGATTTGTAACAAGTGGGTTATTTATATACATTATTTGAATATCTCTGACATTTCTCAGACCCCGTTAGCTTTTAGAGCTCATCTGCTATCCCCTTTTCTGTAATATAAGTATGTTTTGACCTTATTTTCTGTAATATAAGTATGTTTGACCTTATTTTCTGTAATATAAGTATGTTTTGACCTTATTTTCTGTAATATAAGTATGTTTTGACCTTATTTTCTGTAATATAAGTATGTTTTGACCTTATTTTCTGTAATATAAGTACGTTTTGACCTTATCCGCTCATATAATTCAACTGTATTGCTCCCATTATTATCACCCCCAAATTGTACTAGTATTCATGTATTCCCTGATTCTTAAACAAATCATGTAGTGTATAGAGGGTCAGTATATCAATTAAATAGCTGTGTCCCTTAGACAGGTTATTGAGATCTATAGGAAACTTTTGTAAGAGATGGCCTCATTTAGGCCTTTGAGTGCAGCGGATTGTAGCTCATGAATCCATCTACACTATTTTTGTAGAAACATTTTAGTAATGTCACCCCTTCTCCCTTTAAGTTTCAATTGTTCTATGGCAAAAAAATGAAATGTCATATTTATGTCCTCGGTACTGTATACTGTATTCATGTGTTGGGCTACAGGTACATTACGGTTCAGTTTAATGTCACCTATATCTTCTAATACTCTAGTACATAATTCTCTAGAGGTTTCACCCACATAGATCCAAGGACATTTGCACATAGCAACATAGATCACTCTTCGTGATCTGCAGTTCAGAAAATCTGATTTCATACTTTTTAGATGTTTTTGGATGTATGAAGACGTTAGTAGGGGCCATATTTTTGCAAGCCTGGCAGCGTCCACATTTGAAGAAACCCTTAGTTTCTTTTAACCAAGTCCTTGGTTGTACTTGTGAAAAATGACTATTGGTCAATATATTTTTCAGGTTTCTAGATCTCCTGTGTGTTATTATTGGTTTGTCAGTAATGACTTCCATGAGTTCCTTATCTTCCTGAAGTATAAAACAAACACACAGAAGGGTGCCCCCTAGTGTAATAAAGTACAGATGGTGTACAAATATGTGATAACAGAGGTTCAGGTACTCACAAGTGTGGCAGGCTGTAGTCTCCAACCGCAAACAAACATGGACAGGCTCTCAGTCAAGTGATAAGTTTTAAAATCACTTTTATTAAAACAATGGTCTTTAAAAGCACAGTGTATACATATATCACTGTGTATTAAAATGCAACTAGTTTCTCAGCTAGCTTGCTGTTTCCTCAGGCATCTAACAACCTGACTGAGAGCTCAAGAATATATACTACATTTAACCAATTGAAACACATTAGGGTGGTTACACCCCTAAACACAGCTGTTCACCTTAATTAGATATCTATTTAACCCTTATGTTTGTCAGGCATAGTTATTTCATGATGAAACCAATACAATATAAGCACATAGTTAAAATCCAATTCCTTGATGTGTATAGATATCTATTTAACCCTTATGTTTGTCAGGCATAGTTATTTCATGATGAAACCAATACAATATAAGCACATAGTTAAAATCCAATTCCTTGATGTGTGTAGATAGCTATTTAACCCTTATGTTTGTCAGGCATAGTTATTTCATGATGAAACCAATACATATTCTTCCCTGCCTAAAGAGTGTGAGATGTTGGAATATAGACTTTCTACATCAATGCTGGCTAGTAAGGCATTCTCCTTTACTATGATGTCAGCTAAATGAGTTCTACTGCGGTATGTCAAGTATTGTGTTTGGTAGTTTAGTTTTAAATTGTTCCCAGTAAAGGGCTAGATTACAAGTGGAGTGCTAATTTATATTGCGTCTGCAAATTTGCCCGTTTGCGGACGCGCAATAAATAGCCAGCCATTACAAGTGGCTGGCTATTGCTAATGTGAGCTTGCGGTAGCAATCAGCGCTTATAAAATTAACCAGAAATCAGATCTAATTTTATAAATGTCCACCAAATGCCCCCAAAATAAAATATAATGTTCTTTATTAAAAAATAAAGATAATAGCATCTTTATTTTTTAATAGAATAAGTACAAAAAGCAGTTATGGGGAGTTAAAGATTTACAAAGCGGTCTATGGGAACTGTGTGTTTCCTGTAAATATATATTTCTCCAACATAGGTGTGTCCGGTCCACGGCGTCATCCTTACTTGTGGGATATTCTCTTCCCCAACAGGAAATGGCAAAGAGCCCAGCAAAGCTGGTCACATGATCCCTCCTAGGCTCCGCCTACCCCAGTCATTCTCTTTGCCGTTGTACAGGCAACATCTCCACGGAGATGGCTTAGAGTTTTTTAGTGTTTAACTGTAGTTTTTCATTATTCAATCAAGAGTTTGTTATTTTCAAATAGTGCTGGTACGTACTATTTACTCAGAAACAGAAAAGAGATGAAGAATTCTGTTTGTATGAGGAAAATGATTTTAGCAACCGTAACTAAAATCCATGGCTGTTCCACACAGGACTGTTGAGAGCAATTAACTTCAGTTGGGGGAACAGTTTGCAGTCCCTTGCTGCTTGAGGTATGACACATTCTAACAAGACGATGTAATGCTGGAAGCTGTCATTTTCCCTATGGGATCCGGTAAGCCATGTTTATTACGATTGTAAATAAGGGCTTCACAAGGGCTTATTTAAACTGTAGACTTTTTCTGGGCTAAATCGATTGATTATTAACACATATTTAGCCTTGAGGAATCATTTTATCTGGGTATTTTGATATAATAATATCGGCAGGCACTGTTTTAGACACCTTATTCTTTAGGGGCTTTCCCAAAGCATAGGCAGAGTCTCATTTTCGCGCCGGTGTTGCGCACTTGTTTTTGAGAGGCATGGCATGCAGTCGCATGTGAGAGGAGCTCTGATACTTATAAAAGACTTCTGAAGGCGTCATTTGGTATCGTATTCCCCTTTGGGTTTGGTTGGGTCTCAGCAAAGCAGATACCAGGGACTGTAAAGGGGTTTAAAGCTTAAAACGGCTCCGGTTCCGTTATTTTAAGGGTTAAAGCTTCCAAAATTGGTGTGCAATATTTTCAAGGCTTTAAGACGCTGTGGTGAAAATTTGGTGAATTTTGAACAATTCCTTCATGTTTTTTCGCAATTGCAGTAATAAAGTGTGTTCAGTTTAAAATTTAAAGTGACAGTAACGGTTTTATTTTAAAACGTTTTTTGTACTTTCTGATCAAGTTTATGCCTGTTTAACATGTCTGAACTACCAGATAGACTGTGTTCTGAATGTGGGGAAGCCAGAATTCCTATTCATTTAAATAAATGTGATTTATGTGATAATGACAATGATGCCCAAGATGATTCCTCAAGTGAGGGGAGTAAGCATGGTACTGCATCATTCCCTCCTTCGTCTACACGAGTCTTGCCCACTCAGGAGGCCCCTAGTACATCTAGCGCGCCAATACTCCTTACTATGCAACAATTAACGGCTGTAATGGATAATTCTGTCAAAAACATTTTAGCCAAAATGAACCCTTGTCAGCGTAAGCGTGGCTGCTCTGTTTTAGTTACTGAAGAGCATGACGACGCTGATATTAATATCTCTGAAGGGCCCCTAACCCAATCTGAGGGGGCCAGGGAGGTTTTGTCTGAGGGAGAAATTACTGATTTAGGGAACATTTCTCAGCAGGCTGAATCTGATGTGATTACATTTAAATTTAAATTGGAACATCTCCGCATTTTGCTTAAGGAGGTATTATCCACTCTGGATGATTGTGAAAATTTAGTCATCCCAGAGAAACTATGTAAAATGGACAAGTTCCTAGAGGTGCCGGGGCTCCCAGAAGCTTTTCCTATACCCAAGCGGGTGGCGGACATTGTTAATAAAGAATGGGAAAGGCCCGGTATTCCTTTCGTCCCTCCCCCCATATTTAAAAAATTGTTTCCTATGGTCGACCCCAGAAAGGACTTATGGCAGTCAGTCCCCAAGGTCGAGGGAGCGGTTTCTACTTTAAACAAACGCACCACTATTCCCATAGAGGATAGTTGTGCTTTCAAAGATCCTATGGATAAAAAATTAGAAGGTTTGCTTAAAAAGATGTTTGTTCAGCAGGGTTACCTTCTACAACCCATTTCATGCATTGTCCCTGTCACTACTGCCGCATATTTCTTAGCGGCTAAGAACTCTGGGTTTGCTATTGTGGCGCGCAGAGCGCTTTGGTTGAAATCTTGGTCGGCTGATGCGTCTTCCAAGAACAAGCTACTAAACATTCCTTTCAAGGGGAAAACGCTGTTTGGTCCTGACTTGAAAGAGATTATCTCTGATATCACTGGGGGTAAGGGCCACGCCCTTCCTCAGGATCGGCCCTTCAAGGCAAAAAATAGACCTAATTTTCGTCCCTTTCGTAAAAACGGACCAGCCCAAGGTGCTACGTCCTCTAAGCAAGAGGGTAATACTTCTCAGGCCAAGCCAGCTTGGAGACCAATGCAAGGCTGGAACAAGGGAAAGCAGGCCAAGAAACCTGCCACTGCTACCAAGACAGCATGAAATATTGGCCCCCGATCCGGGACCGGATCTGGTGGGGGGCAGTCTCTCTCTCTTCGCTCAGGCTTGGGCAAGAGATGTTCTGGATCCTTGGGCGCTAGAAATAGTCTCCCAGGGTTATCTTCTGGAATTCAAGGGACTTCCCCCAAGGGGGAGGTTCCACAGGTCGCAGTTGTCTTCAGACCACATAAAAAGACAGGCGTTCTTACATTGTGTAGAAGACCTGTTAAAAATGGGAGTGATTCATCCTGTTCCATTAAGAGAACAAGGGATGGGGTTCTACTCCAATCTGTTCATAGTTCCCAAAAAAGAGGGAACGTTCAGACCAATCCTAGATCTCAAGATCTTAAACAAATTTCTCAAGGTCCCATCGTTCAAGATGGAAACCATTCGAACTATCCTTCCTTCCATCCAGGAAGGTCAATTCATGACCACGGTGGATTTAAAGGATGCGTATCTACATATTCCTATCCACAAGGAACATCATCGGTTCCTAAGGTTTGCATTCCTGGACAAACATTACCAGTTCGTGGCGCTTCCTTTCGGATTAGCCACTGCTCCAAGGATTTTCACAAAGGTACTAGGGTCCCTTCTAGCGGTGCTAAGACCAAGGGGCATTGCAGTAGTACCTTACCTGGACGACATTCTGATTCAAGCGTCGTCCCTTCCTCAAGCAAAGGCTCACACGGACATTGTCCTGGCCTTTCTCAGATCTCACGGCTGGAAAGTGAACGTGGAAAAGAGTTCTCTATCCCCGTCAACAAGGGTTCCCTTCTTGGGAACAATTATAGACTCCTTAGAAATGAGGATCTTTCTAACAGAGGCCAGAAAAACAAAGCTTCTGGACTCTTGTCGGATACTTCATTCCGTTCCTCTTCCTTCCATAGCTCAGTGCATGGAAGTGATCGGGTTGATGGTGGCGGCGATGGACATAGTTCCTTTTGCGCGCATTCATCTAAGACCATTACAACTGTGCATGCTCAGTCAGTGGAATGGGGACTATACAGACTTGTCTCCGAAGATACAAGTAAATCAGAGAACCAGAGACTCACTCCGTTGGTGGCTGTCCCTGGACAATCTGTCTCAAGGGATGATGTTCCACAGACCAGAGTGGGTCATTGTCACGACCGACGCCAGTCTGATAGGCTGGGGCGCGGTCTGGGGATCCCTGAAAGCTCAGGGTCTTTGGTCTCGAGAAGAATCTCTTCTACCGATAAATATTCTGGAACTGAGAGCGATATTCAATGCTCTCCAGGCCTGGCCCCAGCTTGCGAGGACCAGGTTCATACGGTTTCAATCAGACAACATGACGACTGTTGCGTACATCAACCATCAGGGGGGAACAAGGAGTTCCCTAGCGATGGAAGAAGTAACCAAAATTATTCTTTGGGCGGAGTCTCACTCCTGCCACCTGTCTGCTATCCACATCCCAGGAGTGGAAAATTGGGAAGCGGATTTTCTGAGTCGGCAGACATTGCATCCGGGGGAGTGGGAACTCCATCCGGAAATCTTTGCCCAAGTCACTCACCTGTGGGGCATTCCAGACATGGATCTGATGGCCTCTCGTCAGAACTTCAAAGTTCCTTGCTACGGGGCCAGATCCAGGGATCCCAAGGCGGCTCTAGTGGATGCCCTAGTAGCACCTTGGACCTTCAAACTAGCTTATGTGTTCCCGCCATTTCCTCTCATCCCCAGGCTGATAGCCAGGATCAAGCAGGAGAGGGTGTCGGTGATCTTGATAGCTCCTGCGTGGCCACGCAGGACTTGGTATGCAGATCTGGTGAATATGTCATCGGCTCCACCTTGGAAGCTACCTTTGAGACGAGACCTTCTTGTTCAGGGTCCGTTCGAACATCCGAATCTGGTTTCACTCCAGCTGACTGCTTGGAGATTGAACGCTTGATTTTATCGAAGCGAGGATTCTCAGATTCTGTTATCGATACTCTTGTTCAGGCCAGAAAGCCTGTGACTAGAAAGATTTACCACAAAATTTGGAAAAAATATATCTGTTGGTGTGAATCTAAAGGATTCCCTTGGGACAAGGTTAAGATTCCTAGGATTCTATCCTTCCTTCAAGAAGGATTGAAAAAAGGATTATCTGCAAGTTCCCTGAAGGGACAGATTTCTGCCTTGTCGGTATTACTTCACAAAAAGCTGGCAGCTGTGCCAGATGTTCAAGCCTTTGTTCAGGCTCTGGTTAGAATCAAGCCTGTTTACAAACCTTTGACTCCTCCTTGGAGTCTCAATTTAGTTCTTTCAGTTCTTCAGGGGGTTCCGTTTGAACCCTTACATTCCGTTGATATTAAGTTATTATCTTGGAAAGTTTTGTTTTTAGTTGCGATTTCTTCTGCTAGAAGAGTCTCAGAATTATCTGCTCTGCAGTGTTCTCCTCCTTATCTGGTGTTCCATGCAGATAAGGTGGTTTTACGTACTAAACCTGGTTTTCTTCCAAAAGTTGTTTCTAACAAAAACATTAACCAGGAGATTATCGTACCTTCTCTGTGTCCAAAACCAGTTTCAAAGAAGGAACGTTTGTTGCACAATTTGGATGTTGTTCGCGCTCTAAAATTCTATTTAGATGCTACAAAGGATTTTAGACAAACATCTTCCTTGTTTGTTGTTTATTCAGGTAAAAGGAGAGGTCAAAAAGCAACTTCTACCTCTCTCTCTTTTTGGATTAAAAGCATCATCAGATTGGCTTACGAGACTGCCGGACGGCAGCCTCCCGAAAGAATCACAGCTCATTCCACTAGGGCTGTGGCTTCCACATGGGCCTTCAAGAACGAGGCTTCTGTTGATCAGATATGTAGGGCAGCGACTTGGTCTTCACTGCACACTTTTACCAAATTTTACAAGTTTGATACTTTTGCTTCTTCTGAGGCTATTTTTGGGAGAAAGGTTTTGCAAGCCGTGGTGCCTTCCATTTAGGTGACCTGATTTGCTCCCTCCCTTCATCCGTGTCCTAAAGCTTTGGTATTGGTTCCCACAAGTAAGGATGACGCCGTGGACCGGACACACCTATGTTGGAGAAAACAGAATTTATGTTTACCTGATAAATTTCTTTCTCCAACGGTGTGTCCGGTCCACGGCCCGCCCTGGTTTTTTTAATCAGGTCTGATATTTTATTTTCTTTAACTACAGTCACCACGGTACCATATGGTTTCTCCTATGCAAATATTCCTCCTTAACGTCGGTCGAATGACTGGGGTAGGCGGAGCCTAGGAGGGATCATGTGACCAGCTTTGCTGGGCTCTTTGCCATTTCCTGTTGGGGAAGAGAATATCCCACAAGTAAGGATGACGCCGTGGACCGGACACACCGTTGGAGAAAGAAATTTATCAGGTAAACATAAATTCTGTTTTATATGCTTATATTCATATATATTTATGTGTTAATATGTGTATATATTCATATACATATATATTTATGTATTAATATGTGTATATATTCATATACATATATATTTATGTGTTAATATGTCTATATATTCATATACATATATATTTATGTGTTAATATGTCCCATGGCATGAGAATGAGGCTCCCATTGGAGCCTATGGAAGCGCACTCTCTTGAGCATAATGCTTCCCAGCAATTGCTCTTAACTTGTAACTTTTAATACTTGTAATACAGTATTACTCAGTGGAGCGCAAATATCGCTTTTGCAAAAGCGATATTTAGAGCTCCACTTGTAATCTGGCCCAAAATTGGATGTTATAAAAAACATCTATTTTTTGTCTCTTAACAAATACCATAACCCACCATGGAAAGTAGCTCATCCATCCTGCTGATCCATGACAATGCAGTGGCTGATTGAGTGAATTTCCATGCCCTGTCAAGTAGAGATTTTGTGCCACTTTTTGCTATTTGAAATAGTGCTTATCTAAGTTTACATGAGCATATGGTTTTATGTTCAAGGATAGCGTGTGACTCTTGGAGGGTGAATACTGTTTCAAATAGATACTTGCCTAGATCCTCAACCTCCCTGCACAGTGAGCAGATCCAAGGGCAACTACACCATATATGGAGGATATGGCCCACTCCTTCACAGTCCCTCCAACAAAGCCCCGGTGGATCACTTGAAATATTTTAGTGGCGTTCTTGACTTATGTACCATTGTGTTAATATTTTATAGTTAAGTTCAAGTATATATAGTGATACTGAGGATTTATGCGTCCTATAAAATGTTTTGTACCTTTCCTCTCTATATTTCTACCCTATTCCCTATACCATAGTTCAGTGTATCTAGGGAGTGAGCCCCCTGCTAGTTTATTTAAGATATGTCTAGATATAGACAGGGAAACACAAATATGTCCATCTATTAAGCAAAGGCGTTCAAACTCAGTTGGGTTTCTGAGGAGGTTTGTCTTATGAGGGGAGGTGTGTAGAAGATTTTAATTATGTGCATATTTAAGCCAGGTACAGAAAGGTTCTAATTCTTGTCTAAGTTTGAGTATGATTCACTGCCAATAAACAAATTGGGACCAAGTCTATAAGGCTATCGGCTAGATTTAGAGTTTTGTCGGTAAAGACCCGCGTAGCTAACACTGCTTTTTTCCCAGCACACCCTTAGGACAACGCTGGTATTTAGAGTTGACTGAGTGGCTGCATTAGGCTCAGAAAAGGGAGCGTTGAGCATAATTTACTTTCCCTTCAACTCTCAATACCAGCGTTGCCTACGGTAGCGGTAAGCTGGAAAAATGTGTTTGTGCACGATATCCCCATAGGATACAATGGGGCTGAGCTGGCTGGGAAAAAACCTAACACCTACAAAAAAGCAGTGTTCTGCCCCTAGCGCAGCCCCATTGTTTCCTGAGGGGAAACACTCTCTAAGTCTGCACCTAACACCCTAACATGAACCCCGAGTCTAAACACCCCTAACCTTACACTTATTAACCCCTAATCTGCCACCCCCGCTATCGCTGACACCTGCATTATATTATTAATCCCTTATCTGCCGCTCCGGACACCGCCACAACCTACATTATCCCTATGAACCCCTAATCTGCTGCCCCTAACATCGCCGACACCTATATTATATTTATTAACCCCTAATCTGCCCCCCCTAACGTCGCCGCTACCTTACCTACACTTATTAACCCCTAATCTGCCGACGGTACCTCGCCGCCACTATAATAAATGTATTAACCCCTAGACCGCCGCACTCCCGCCTCGCAAACACTATAATAGATTTTATTAACCCCTAATCTGCCCTCCCTAACATCGCCGCCACCTACCTACAATTATTAACCCCTAATCTCCCGTCCGCAACGTCGCCGCTACTATAATAAAGTTATTAACCCCTAAACCTAAGTCTAACCCTAACCCTAACACCCCCCTAACTTAAATATTATTTAAATTAAACAAAATAATATTCCTATAATTAAATAAATTATTCCTATTTGAAACTAAATACTTACCTATACAATAAACCCTAATATAGCTACAATATAACTAATAATTACATTGTAGCTTTTTGGATTTATATTTATTTTGCAGGCAACTTTGTATTTATTTTAACTAGGTACAATAGCTATTAAATAGTTAATAACTATTTAATAGCTACCTAGTTAAAATAAGTACAAAATTACCTGTAAAATAAATCCTAACCTAAGTTACAAATACACCTAACACTACACTATCATTAAATTAATTAAATAAATTAACTACAATTAGCTAAACTAAAATACAATTAAATAAACTATTCTATAATACAAAAAAACAAACACTAAATTACAAAAAATAAAAAAAATTACAAGAAGTTTAAACTAATTACACCTAATCTAAGCCCCCTAATAAAATAAAAAATCCCCCCAAAATAAAAAAAATGCCCTACCCTATTCTAAATTACAAAAGTAATCAGCTCTTTTACCAGCCCTTAAAAGGGCTTTTTGCGGGGCATTGCCCCAAAGTAATCAGCTCTTTTACCTGTAAAAAAAAATACAACCCCCCCAACATTAAAACCCACCACCCAAATACCCCTACTCTAACCCACCCAAACCCGCCTTAAAAAAACCTAACGCTAACCCCCTGAAGATCATCCTACCTTGAGCCGTCTTCACCCAACCGGTCCTTCATCCGGTAGAAGTCTTCATCCAGGCGACGTCTTCAATCTTCATCCATCCGGAGCGGAGCAGAGCCGTCTTCAAAGGAGCCGACGCGGAGCCATCCTCTTCAACCGACGACTGAACGACGAATGAAGGTTCCTTTAAGGGACGTCATCCAAGATGGCGTCCCTTCAATTCTGACCGGCTGATAGGATTCTATCAGCCAATCAGAATTAAGGTAGGAAAAATCTGATTGGCTGATTTAATCAGATTGAAGTTCAATCCGATTGGCTGATGCAATCAGCCAATCGTATTGAGCTCGCATTCTATTGGCTGATTGGAACAGCCAATAGAATGCAAGCTCAATACGATTGGCTGATTGGATCAGCTAATCGGATTGAACTTCAATCTGATTGGCTGATTGGATCAGGATTGAAGAGGATGGTTGAAGAGGATGGCTCTGCGTCGGCTCCTTTGAAGATGGCTCCGCTCCACTCCGGATGGATGAAGATTGAAGACGCCGCCTGGATGAAGACTTCTACCTGATGAAGGATCTCCTCTGCGCACCGTGTATGAAGATTTCGGCCCGGTTGGGTGAAGACAGCTCAAGGTAGGATGATCTTCAGGGGGTTAACGTTAGGTTTTTTTAAGGCGGGTTTGGGTGGTTTAGAGTAGGGGTATTTGGGTGGTGGGTTTTAATGTTGGGGGGGTTGTATTTTTTTTTACAGGTAAAAGAGCTGATTACTTTGAGGCAATGCCCCGCAAAAAGCCCTTTTAAGGGCTGGTAAAAGAGCTGATTATTTTTGTAATTTAGAATAGGGTAGGGCATTTTTTTTTATTTTGGGGGGATTTTTTATTTTATTAGGGGGCTTAGATTAGGTGTAATTAGTTTAAACTTCTTGTAATTTTTTTATTTTTTGTAATTTAGTGGGGGTTTTTTTTGTATTATAGAATAGTTTATTTAATTGTATTTTAGTTTAGCTAATTGTAGTTAATTTATTTAATTAATTTAATGATAGTGTAGTGTTAGGTGTATTTGTAACAGGTTAGGATTTATTTCACAGGTAATTTTGTACTTATTTTAACTAGGTAGCTATTAAATAGTTATTAACTATTTAATAGCTATTGTACCTAGTTAAAATAAATACAAAGTTGCCTGTAAAATAAATATAAATCCTAAAATAGCTACAATGTAATTATTAGTTATATTGTAGCTATCTTATGGTTTATTTTATAGGTAAGTATTTAGTTTAAAATAGGAATAATTTAGTTAATTATAGGAATATTATTTCGTTTAATTTAAATTATATTTAAGTTAGGGGGTGTTAGGGTTAGACTTAGGTTTAGGGGTTAATAACTTTATTATAGTAGCGACGACATTGCGGACGGGAGATTAGTGGTTAATAATTGTAGGTAGGTGGCGGCGATGTTAGGGAGGGCAGATTAGGGGTTAATAAAATATATTATAGTGTTTGCGAGGTGGGAGTGCGGCAGTTTAGGGGTTATTAAAATGGGACTCCATGCTGGTGGAATTACAACCACTATTATTGGATGATGTAACAATGCATGCCATTGGTCACTTAATTAATTATAAACCTTTGTTCGTTAAATCAATATAGCCTCTGATGAAGCTCATGTGCGCATGCGCGAAACACGTCAGGCGTTACTGTTTGTGACTTTCTGATATTTTATGGCACGGCCTAATAAGTGCACTACTCAGCAAGACTTCAGTTCCAGCATACTTGTTTTTGGATTTTTTTATAGCCCAATTAACCTCAATTGCAACCCAGCAGTGAGAAAAACAACAGTATACACCACTTTTCATATAACTGCATGTAATAGACACTACTATAAAGAAGAATATGCACAGATACTGATTCCGAAAACCCAGTATAAAACCTTTTAAAAACTTACTTAGAAGCTCGCAGTTTAGCTCTGTTGATGAGGTTAGACTGGGACACCTAGTGAAAGTTACTGGGAAAGCAGGAAAAGTAGACCCTACCCCCTTCTCTGCATATGAAAAAACAGATTATACAAACAGGAGCCACAGGAATCTGTAGACATCAGTATACATCTAAAAGTTTGGGGATTGCTAGGAGTCTGAAAATCAGCACAATGTTTTTTTTTTAAACAGAAACTGGTTCTGTAGCTTTCAAGGTGGTGAGATAAATCACTCGGACACCTGCTTGTTTGTGATTGACATACCTTGATTTCACGCAATTGGTTGGTTCACAATCATTAACATCAACTATTAAGATCTCACTAAAATCTAACCTCCTTCACTCTGGCATAACCCCACATTTCATTTAACACTTTACCAGACCCTTTTAAAACCTAAATCTATCCAAATTAATTGATCCAATAAAATAGCTTGTTGAAATAAAAAAACAGGAAAGGTCTTCCTAAATTCCAGTCATTTTTAAGAACTTTTTTTACTCTTATGAATAGTTGGCAGCAAGCTGCTCTTGCTGTCTCTTATTATTTTGGTTTAAAGATTACTTGCTCTTCAGATACATTTTTCTCAGTCTTGATGAGTTCTCTTTTTAACCAATCTTAAATGCAGTTGTATGAATTCTGTCAAAATTGAACCCTCCCATTCTGCTTCCCTAGGCAATGGTGTGTGTGATAGATTTTAGGAGGGTTTACTGGGGGCGGGACAGCTGTGGTAAGCGTTAATAACTGTGGGTCCTGATGGCAAATAGGGTGTAATGTTAGTGAGTATGGGTTTGTTGAGGTGGGACTGGGTTGCAGTTTATTATTGTGCTGAGAAGTTATTTTGATGACACTCAAGGCACCTATTTTAGTGATGTGGTTATCACTATGTAGTGACCCACAGTGTGTGGTTCATTTGTGATTTTTTTTTTCAACAATTAAAATATCAAACAATGGGCATTCACCCACTCCTGATGCCAACATTTTGTTGAGGCTGCACATCCAAAATAGAAAAACATATTACAGCTGAAATATATATTTAATTTACTCATGTTTGCTTATGAAGTTTAAGGTTTTCACTGATATAAATTTTCCTCCCCCCCCCACAAATTTTAGTGTACATAAAAATGATGATACATCCTCTTTAAATAATCTATTTACTTTAACAGTTTATTTTATTAATTGCCTATACATGCTCATATGCTTAATTAATTGATACATTTCATTTCACTGTAAGGATGTGATTAGGGGATTGGGAGCACTGCTTCACCCGACAGAATGACTGCTGCCTTGTATGTATTTATATTAAAGGGACAGTCTACCATAGAATTGTTATTGTTTTAAAAGATAGATAATCCCTTTATTACCTTTATTACCCATTCCCCAGTTTTGCATAACCAACAGAGTTATATTAAATGGACAGTACACTGTAAAATTGTTTTTCCATAAATGTATTTTTAATGACTTGTTATACCAACTGCAGAGTATAAAATATTTGAGAAATTGCATTTTCGGGTTTATTTGTGTATCTGAAGTAGCTGGTTTCGTGCTTTGAAACCACAACCTATTACAATGGGTTGAGCTTCAGGTAATATCAGATCTCATTACGTTATCACTTTTATGTACACAGACTTGCTTCCTTATCTTATATTTGTCTGGAACACCAAAAGCTCAATACATAGAGAGAACAATGGAAAATTATAATTTTATTACTTAACTATCATGCCCCCCACTGAGGGTGTAATCTCTTCTGCTGGTTGTGTTTACTTAGGCTTGTCAATAGCGTATACGCCAGTATCAAAACTTTCAGCATAGGTTGGGAAACCACAAGCTAAATCAGCTATTTCAAATGCTGAAATAGGAGTAAAGGAGCCACTTGCAACCAATTTAATACACTCTAACAGGTAAAAAGGATCATTGGGAATAATTTAAAGCGAAGAAAGTTTTTGGGTGAACTGTCCCTTTAATATACTTTTTTACCTCTGTGATTACCTTGTATCTAGGAACCTTCTTCCAGCCCCCTGATCACATGACTGTGACTGTTTATTATCTATTGTCTTACATTTAGCATTGTTTTGTGCTAAATCTTAAATAACCCCCTGTGCCTGAACACAGTGTTATCTATATGGCCCACGTGTACTTTCTGTCTCTGTGTGTTGAAAAGAGATTTAAAAAGCATGTGATAAGAGACAGCCTTCAAAGGCTTAGAAATTAGCATATGAGCCTACCTAGGTTTAGTTTAAACTAAGAATACCAAGAGAAAAAAGCAAATTTGATGATAAAAGTAAATTGGAAATCCCTCCTTCATCAGCTAACAATAGAATTACATGACTCAATGGGGGACATGACACTTAGAACCCAAACTTTCATGAAAAAGTGGGAGGAATACATACTAACCATGCCTACTCAAATGAAAACTCAGCTCCTCTACCCACTGAGAAACACAGAGTATATACTCAACGCAAGGTTAAGAGGGGAATGGAACCTAAACTTTGATTGATACCTTTAGAGGGAGGGAGTTTGAGGTACAGCGCAGTCTCACACTATTTGTTTATATAACATGCACTAACGGTTCTGGCACTATACATGAGTGACTTGCAATCTATCGGAATTTTGTTCAACTGTTTTGTTTAATCATTGGTTTAGTTTTAATAATCAAGTTGATTGTTTTTGATTGTGTTGGTTAAAAAAAAAAAAAAAAAAGACCTCAGAGAATGCTGCTGAAGGATTACAGAGATCTCTCGGACTTTCCCAAAATTTAAAAGTCTCTATTATACATAGCAATGTTAGATTACCCCGGAGTTGGGGAGAATTGTTGATATGATATGCATATTTCACGTATGTAAAATTCTCTGAGACTATAAATAAAAGTTATAAAAAAAAAGTAAATTGGAAAGTTGATTAAAATTAAAAGTCATATCTGAATAATGAAAGTTAAATTTATACTAGACTGTCCCTTTAAAGGGCCATAATACCCAAATGTTTAAACACTTGAAAGCGATGCAGTATAGCTGTAAAAAGCTGACTAGAAAATATCACCTGAACATTTCTATGTAAAAAATAAAGATATTTTACCTCAAAAGTTTATCAGTAGCCACATCCCATTGTAAAGGACTTCTAAGCAGCAAATTAGTATGTCTGTCCCGGGACAGCGGAAGGAGCGAGCTTATGTGCACTCTCATCTTATTTCCCTATTCAGCTCAAGGAAGTTTACAATGAAATCTCATGAGAGTTAAGTGAAATCTCATGAGTTCACAGTAAAAAAGTTCATGACCTCAGCACTGTTGATGCTGATTGGCTGCTGTTCATTTCTTTGTTTTTTTGTTTTTTTTTACCTGCAGAGTATGACTAAATATTATTATAAGGTGGCGCAAATAAATGCCAATTTCCACTCTAAATAACCCGATTCAATGTATATAGGCACTCTAGGGTTAATATAAAGTATAATAGAACTAGGTTAATCTTTATTGCCACCTTACCAAGGGCGTCTAATCTAATAAATGTCAAAATATAAAGATATCATCTAGTTACCTTTGTGTGGAATATATATAATATATAATACACAGTAGACTAATGAAAAAATAATAATTTTTTTATTTTATTATTTTTTTCATTACTATGATATATCATACCAACTATTATACTATATTTACATCTTTATATTTTGGCACTTATTAGATTAGATGCCCTTGGTAAGGTGGCAATAAAGATTAACCTAGTTCTATGATACTTTATATTTTCCCTAGAGTGCCTATATACATTGAATCAGGTTATTTAGAGTGGACATTGGCATTTATTTGTGCCACCTTATAATAATATTTAGTCACACAAACCTTTGGGAAAGTTTTAAAGGTGAGCAATATTTCCTACTAACCAGATAGACAGTATCTCTCTTTTTTCTGCAGCTGAATATAACTTTTTACACAGAGCTTACTCTGCTGAGCTGAGGAAATTGTGAGGTAAAATATCTTCCTTTTTTACATAGAGATGCTCAGGTGGTATTTTCCTGTTTGCTTTTTACAGTTATACTGCATCACTTTCAAGTGATTTAGCATATGAGTATTATTATGTCCCTTTAAGGCACACTTATATGTAAATGCTTCAATAATTTATTAGTAGGCCGTGGCATTTTTTACTGGCTATCTACTTTGAATTTAAAATTAAAATTTTACCCTGTGTGCCTCCAATATATTGTTTCCGTATTTTAGTGAGACTTATACCCACACAAGTTCTATAGTAAAAATTCCAAATGTTTGTAATAATGTTTATAACTTCAAATGGTTTAGCTTTTTGTGTAAAATGTCCTAGATAGGAGGAATAAACAAAGCTAATTGGATACTGGTGTATTTAGGAGAATTTACAGGGGCATAATACCATATGCTAAATTATCTGAAAGTGATGTAGCATAGTTTAACCCCTTAATGACCACAATGTACCCTGTATGTCACTGGTCGTTAAGGTTTTTTTCCGGACATAATAGCACAAGTCTAGCAAGAACACGCTATTAATGCCCTCCCTCCAGCAGGCTTTGTGGAATAGAGCAGTCTAAACGCTGGTGGCAAGTCCGCGCTATAAAACAATAAAGTCCCAAAAAAAGGCCAGTGACATACAGGGTACGTCGCTGGTCCTTAAGGGGTTAAAAAAAAAAATCAGAAAAGAAAATACCACCTTATCATCTCTACGTAAAAAAAGAAGATTTTTCCTCAAATTGTCTTACTCTAAACAACTATAATTGCTCTGTGAATAGTTATCCTTCAGCTAATCTCAGCTGCATGTACAAACTAAAATAATAAAACAGCCTGATGAACACTTTGCTTTACTGTGATCTCATGAGATTTCAAACTGGAAAGAACAAACCAGACCGCTGCAGATCCCTGCGTGGTGAGGGAAAGCCGGATGCCGCCAAAGCTGAGGGAGGAGTCATAGACACAGACCCGTGAGGTGCTAGCAAGACGCGGCTAAGCGTGAGCCGCACGCTGCTCCTTCCTTGTTCACTCATGAGATTTCACTTAAACTTGATTAAACTAAGTATGGAGATCATGTGACTATGCCTGCACATGTCAGATTGATGCTCCCATGCAAGTCCAAGGACTAGCATCGAGATTGGATGCTTGAAGTGCCTTTACAATGGGATGTGGTTGCTTAGGAATTTTTGAGGTAAAATATCTTCCTTTTTTGCATACAGATGTTCAGGTAAAATTTTTCTAGTCAGTATTTTACAGCTATGCTGCATCACTTCCAAGTGCTTCAACATTTGGGTATCCTGTTCCTTTAATAGTTGTTTTGTTCTTTAATTACTATAACTATTACTAGGGTTTTAGTTATTTATGTATTTAATTTATTTTACTTAAATTACTTTTCATTTTAGTGTGTATCATCTTATGATATTTGTTCTTTTAAAAAAAAAAAAACTACCACCAACTAAATTTTTCTTTTTTTGCCCATAACTTAAAATTGTATCCTAAATAAGATGAGTGAACATCATTTTTTTTCATAACGATTGTTTGATTTATTTATGTTTGCATTTTTGATATTTATTAATTTATTTTAATGAAATCACTTTTTATGTGTGTGCGTTATTATATTTCACCCCCCCCCCAAATTCTACCAAGTTAGTTTTGCTTTTTTTCTTCGTAAAGTATTTAGTTTTGCTCCAGAGTTTCCTACATGTTTAAGTGAGTAGTACTGTTGTGTGCAGATGCTAATCCCTCTTGTTCATTTCACATAGATCAAAAGGGTGAGTTATTCTTTCCAGTCATTCATTGACTGATAGACAATACATAGATTATCCTCACTGAGAACCTGAGTAAGTCTCCTGCTGAGTCAAGCAAGGTAAAATATGCTGGTTTGTCTCAATATAGTTCAGCAGCAAATCCCAGAGTCAGAAAAGAAACCTTGTATACAGTCAGTAGGGGGATTTGTGTATTGTATATAATCAGCTATTGGAATTGATCTGATTGTGACATGTGAGAAAGTGATAATGTGTTAACTGACCTGTGTCATGTAAGATATTCCGGCTCACAACTACATTCAAACAAAATACGTTTGTAGTTTGAAGAGGGAGGCTTACAAATAGCAGGCTAAATACATGAATGCATTATGCAACAAATGTCAGTATCTATCTTTATTAGTTTGTTAACGTGTCTGTCCTAGTGTTCCATTATTTTCTGTAGTACTTTGCTGAAGTCTCCACCTTTATGACAATAGTTATAGCCTAGTAATGTTCATTGATTTAGAGAAACGTTAGAGACATGCAACCCAACATTTTTTTTTTCATGATTTAGGTAGAACATACAATTTTACACAACTTTCCCGTTTACTTCTATTATCAAATTTGTTTCATTCTCACAGTATCATTTGTTGAAGGAGCAGCAATGCACTACTGGTTTGTAACTGAACACGTGTGAGCCAATGACAATCAGTATATATATGCAGCAACCAATCAGCAGCTAGAACCTAGGTTCTTTGCTGCTCCTGAGGTTACCTAGATAAAGCTTTTTAGCAAAGGATAACAAGAGAAGGAAACAAATTAAATGATAGAGGTAAACTGGAAAGATGTTTAAAATTGTATATTCTGTCTAAATCCTAAATGTCTATTTATGACTTTACTGTTTCTTTAAGCAAGAAAAGTAGCACTCTCCAAAGTCTTTCATTTACTTTGGGGGAAAAAAGCATTGTATATGCCTTTAAAGGGACATACAACCCACATTTTTTTCTTTCATTTTTCAGATAGAGCATGTACTTTTAAACAACTTTATAATTTACTCCTGTTATGTACTTTTCTTCATTCTCTTGCTATCATTATTAAAGCAGGAATGTAAACATAGGAGCCGGCCCATTTTTAAATCAGCACCTGGGTAGCGCTTGCTGATTGGTGTCTAAATGTAGCCATTTAGAGAGAAATATTATTGCTATTGTGCGCTAACGCTGCTCAAGTTAAATCAGTAGCGATTTGAGAAGTTTAGAGTAATATGCTAACATTTGGATGTCAATTAGCATGAGTGTGCTAAGTCCCTCACCTTATAGACTTCTCTGGGGTAGCGTCATAAAACCCTGTCCTCTATAGCCGAAGGTGCGCTAAGCTGAAAGTCAAATAGTGGAGTTCTGCACTAAGTTTTAAACAATGCTTTTCTGTGCTTGAGCGCGACACATTACTCACTACTTGTAATATTTGCGATAATAAGGCACCCAGCGCTATCCATGGAAAGTTTAGGTTGCGTTTAAAAAATATAGGGTGCGTTAAGATTCTCTGGTAAATCCTTTTTATTTTTTTTTATTTTCTTGTAATACCAGATTGTAACCATGATAGAGCATGGTTGTGATATGGATAGTGCACCCTGCACTACCGATTGCACTACACTTGTAATATAGACCTATGAGTTTAAAGGACACAAAGGGGTTAAATACATAGATACACTTTTACTTGTGAGCCATAAGCACTGCCGCACCCGAGCTGAACTCAGCCAGTGATTGACAGTGTCATGCGCATGCTGCTGATTGGATAACCAGTTGTCTCCTGCTCTTAACTAAGTTATCTGTGACTCCCAAGCTAGACTTTATCAGTGTGTTTAACCTCTTTTTGAGTCTTGAACACACAGAGCTTTATGGTTATTAGTTAAAAAATGACATGCTGTAAAGAATATTCGTTTAGGAAACAGATTTAAACACTACAAAACAATTTTACAAGTATAAAATAACAAACAGCAATAATATAGTCCTTTCTGTCCCAAAGAAGTTAGTTAAGAAAAAATAAATATCCATCTACACAATTTTCTGTTGACCTTTTCATGGGCCATGACATGTAACCACCCTAATAGGGCTAGATTATGAGTGGTGCGCTTACTGTTTTGCTCAAGGGATATCAGGTTTATCGCTGCTGTTCGCGTGCATCGGAATGAGCTTGCATATTACAAGTTGAAAGTAAATGCTAGCACGTGAGTGCAATCACGATTTATGCTCCTTGGGTAAGCACATCTTCAGAGCTCTGGTAAACTGTTACACAAGCAAAAAAGTGGAAGAAATACTTCAAAAATAAATGTAAAAGTACAGTTACAATCATAATAACTGATAAAAATTATTCATAAAAAAATATTGCACAAAAATGTTATAAGAACTCAAAGATATGAAGTCTCAGGTGTTAGAAAAAAAAAATGGATTGTGAAGGGCTTTAACATAGATATACATACAAATACAAAAATGTGACGGGTGTACTCACTTTTGTGAGATACTGTATGTATGTACTGTATGTATGTGTGTGTATATATATATATATATATATATATATACATACACACAGTATCTCACAAATGTGAGTGCTCCCCTCACATTTTTGTAACTACTATTTTATTATATATTTTCATGTGACAACCCTGAAGAAATGACACTTTGCTACAATGTAAAGTAGTGAGTGCACTGCCTGTATAACAATGTAAATTTGCTGTCCCCTCAAAATAACTCAACACACAGCCATTAATGTCTAAACCATTGGCAACAAAAGTGAGTACATCCCTAAGTGAAAATGTCCAAATTGGACCCAATTAGCCATTTTCCCTCTCCGGTGTCATGTGACTCATAAGTGTTACAAGGTCTCAGGTGTAAATGGGGAGCAGGTGTGTTAAATTTGGTGTTATCGCTCTCACACTCTCTCATACTTCTCTACATAAAGATGGCCTAGGCTATAAGAAGATTGCCAAAACCCTGAAACTGAGCTGCAGCACGGTGGGCAAACCATACAGCGATTTCACAGGACAGGTTCCACTCAGAACAGGCCTCGCCATGGACGACCAAAGAAGTTGAGTGCACATGCTCAGCGTCCTATCCAGAGGTTGTCTTTAGGAAATAGACGTATGAGTGCTGCCAGCATTGCTGCAGAGGTTGAAGGAGTGGGGGGGGGGGGGGGTCAGCCTGTCAGTGCTCAGATCACATGCCGCCCGCTGCATCAAATTGGTCTGCATGGCTGTTGTCCCAGAAGGAAGCCTCTTCTAAAGATGATGCACCAGAAAGCCTGCAAACAGTTTGCTGAAGACAAGCAGACTAAGGACATGGATTACTGGAACCATGTCCTGTGGTCCGATGAGACCAAGATAAACTTATTTGGTTCAGATGTTGTCAAGCGTGTGTGGCGGCAACCAGGTGAGGAGTACAAAGGCAAGTGTGTTTTGTCTACAGTCAAAGATGGTGGTAGGAGTGTCATGGTCTGGGCCTGCATGAGTGCTGCCGGCACTGGGGAGCTACAGTTCACTGAGGGATCTATGAATGCCAACATGTACTGTGACATACTGAAGCATTGCATGATCCCCTCCCTTCTGAGACTCGGCCGTAGGGCAGTATTCCAACATGATAACGACCCCAAACACACCTCCAAGACAACCATTGCCTTGCTAAAGAAGCTGAGGGTAAACTTGATGGACTGCCCAAGCATGTCTCCAGACCTAAACCCTATTAAGCATCTGCGGGGCATCCTCAAACGAAATGTGGGGGAGCGCAAGGTCTCTAACATCCACTAGCTCTGTGATGTCGTCATGGAGGAGTGGAAGAGGACTCCAGTGGCAACCTGTGAAGCTCTGGTAAACTCCATGCCCAAAAGAGTTAAGGCAGTGCTGGAAAATAATGGTGGCCACACAAAATATTGACACTTTGGGCCCAATTTGGACATTTCCACTTATAGGTGTACTCACTTTTGTTGCCAACGGTTTAGACATTAATGGCTGTGTGTTGAGTTATTTTGAAGAGACAGCAAATTTACATTGTTATACAGGCTGTACACTCACTACTTTACATTGTAGCAAAGTGTAATTTCTTCAGTGTTGTCACATTAAAAGATATAATAAAATATTTACAAAAATGTGAAGGGTGTACTCACTTTTGTGAGATACTGTATATATATAACAAGTGCATTGGAGCCCTTTGCAGTCAAGTAAATGAAAACATGAAAAATAATATTTATGCAATATTCATTTTTTTAAAAAAAAGTTTAACTATGTATGTACTTTACATATTTCAGTCGGGTTAGCACTTGTGCAAAAACATTTTACTTTTAACTTGTAATATGCACGCTACCCATCACTCGCAAAAAGCTTACTTCCAGCGCAGTTAATGCACGAGTGCGTGCTCCACTCGTAATCTTGCCCTAAATGGGGCAATAATTCTGGTCCGAATACATGACAGAATATATATATGTTTGTTTTATATTTAGGAACTTCATTATATATACATTTTTTTTTTTTTTGTAAACAAAACCAAACTGTTTAGCACAGGTGAATTAAATGTTTTAAATTAACTTGATTTCTGCTAAATTGCAACACAGAAAGTGCCTCATTTATGGGGATTTCTGAATTTAATAAAATCCTAGTAATTATTTGCATATGTCCATATGTTTTTCTTTTTTCTTTATTGTGACACTTCTTGAAAACAGACACTTAATTAGTGCTACTGTTGGTGTTGTGCACAGCTGTGCCACATCATAAATCACTTTTCCCATTTCACAGACCAAGTGGTGAAAGCATATCTTTCCTTTAATTCTTTATAACCTTCTGAGATGTGTAGTATTTTACCATATTCAAATGTGACAAAGTTAAAGGGACACTGAACCCGAATTTTTTATTTCATGATTCAGATAGAGCATGCAATTTTAAGCAAATTTCTAATTTACTCCTATTATCAATTTTTCTTTGTTCTCTTGCTATGTTTATTTGAAAAAGAAGGCATCTAATCTGTTTGGTTCAGGACCCTGGAAAGCAATTATTTATTGGTGGATGATTTTATCCACCAATCAGCAAGAACAACCCAGGTTATTCAACAAAAATGGGCGCGGAATCTAAACTTACATTCTTGCATTTCAAATAAAGATGCCAAGAGAATGAAGAAAATTGGATAATAGGAGTAAATTAGAAAGTTGCTTAAAATTGCATGCTTTATCTGAATCACGAAAGAAAAAAAATTGGGTTCAGTGTCCCTTTAACAATTAACATGACTTTTAAACTGTATTTGCAGATAAAAAAGTGTGTTTATAAATCAAGTGAAGTTACCGACCATAAAAATATCCAAATGTCAACAGTTCTAGGTGTATTGTAAAGTACTGGAAAACTCCTCAAAGGTGATCCTCAAAGGAAATAAAAGAGCAACATATCATAAATCTGTTTACAATTGATTGCTGTATCACAGCAGAACTTGTCCTACTCACGTGATAAAGAGCTCCTTGAAAAAGCTAAGGGCTAGATTTATCAAAGCTGAGGCATACAGGGGCACGTATACGCGCCCCTGTACGCCTCAGCTCGCCTGTGGCGGGGCAAAATTTCCTGCAAGTAATCACCATTGCACACGAGCGCAATTTTGCGCTCGTGTGCAATCCCGCCCCCTGCCCGCCCCCTGCACCCGCACAGCCAATCACACGCAGGCAGAAGCTGTCAATCTCCTCGGTCGGACTCGACCACGGAGATTGAATTTAGCCACCTTAGAGGTGGCAAAGAGGTTAAGGAATCGGCGGTCTGGTGACCGCTGCTTGATAAATTACGGCGAGCAAGTTCTTGTGAGAACTTGCAGCTGTAGGGCTTTAGTAAATCAAGCCCTAAGTGTAATCAGAGTATTTGAAGGAACTATATGGACTGATCATGAAGAGAGGGTTTCAATTGACATACAGCAAGGCTATATTACCCACAGTGTAAACAAAAGTTCTAATTTGAAGGACTTTAACGCACTATGGGGAGCAGTTTATCATTGGTCTGTCCGACATGAACTGCTCAGCGGATCATGTCCGATAGACATCGATGAATGCAGACAGCATACGCTGTTGGCATTTATCATTGCAGAAGCAGTTCTTGTGAACTGCTTGTGCAATGCCACCCCCTGCAGATTCACAGCCAATCGGCCGCTAGCAGGGGGTGTCAATCAGCCCGATCGTAAGCTGATCGCAAGTCTGTGTCTGATTAGAATGGCAAGTAGTCTCGCTCAGAGAAATGGTCTTGTCTGGAGGTTGTGGTTACTGTGGAATTATGTTGTAGGTTTTACTGACTAGGTAGATTATAAAACTTTTTAAACTAGAAGAAAGTCTAATACTGAATCATTTTAATGGTGAGAGTTACTTTACTTGATGCTATTGTAACAAATGACATAAAAGAGCAACTGATAATAAACATTGGGTGAAGGAATAATTTGCAGGTGCATTTACAACAGACTGTAGTGGAAATAATTAGATACAATTTAAATCTAATTATAGTAGTCAGTGTGGAATCTGGTACTCTGATGCAAGGACTTTTTTTATGCTATGTTAAAAAATGGAATTGTACACAAAATTCCAGTTCTTGTTTGTTTCATTATCATCTTAAAACATTACGGCCTCAACCACAATCTTTTGAATGTTGGTGGAACATATAGAGTTTTTTAAATTTGGACAAAATTGGCAATATGATTTTTGAGTGCTTACAGAGGGCTTCTACTGGTAAAAGGTCTCAGCTGCAAATTAGTTTTTAACTGAAAACATCATGAAATGGCAGTTTAGTTTTTTAAGTTCTTGCTATTGGGGTAGAAATTTGCAATGTAAACAAAATAGACAAATACAAAGTTTATCTGGCAGCTTAAGATATAACAGATGAGTTTAGATTGATCTCTTTGTATAGGGTCGACAAATCTGTTTAAAATTTTGGAGCCAGACAGTAGTATTTGTATATAGATATATGGAGAACAACCCAAACATTTAGGAGACATGGGTATAATTCTAGGAGGCAGTGGCTCCCTGGCTCCTGGGTTTGTCAAGCCTTGGTGTATTACATTACTTAGAATTCACATGGTAAAAATGTACCTTTCACATTCCAAAACCATTGAAATATATGTTAACCAAATATTAATACTATTTGGTCATATTTGCTCTATGGATTTTTTATTGTTATAACTGTAATAGTATTATTTTTAATCACTAATTCAGAGGAAATCAAATTTTACAAGGTTCTCAACAAGAACAGTGCAGAAATTATTATTTTCCTATAGAAGAACGTGACTGCAACTTATATTATCTTCTATAATGGGATTTAACAATTCACACACTGTAAATTGTGAATGCATTAAGTTACAAGGCTAAATCTATTGAAAAATATAGCCGTTACAAGTTTACATTATCACTGTACAGACTGTCCTTGCTGTATGAGAAAGAATAGTATTTCTCTTGCAAGGTGTATCCAGTCCACAGATTCATCCTTTACTTGTGGGATATTCTCATTCCCTACAGGAAGTGGCAAAGAGAGCACACAGCAGAGCTGTCCATATAGCTCCCCCTCTAACTCCACCCCCCAGTCATTCTCTTTGCCGGCTCTAAGCACTAGGGTCTCTCTACGGGAGGGTAAAGTGAAAGTGGTGTTAGAATTGTAGTTTTATATCTTCAATCAAAAGTTTGTTATTTTTAAAGGGTACCGGTTTGTACTATTTACTCTCTAGCACAAAAGTGATGAAGATTTCTGCTGAGAGGAAAATGATTTTAGCATGTTGTAACTAAAATCCACTGCTGTTCCCACACAGGACTGATGAGTACCAGAAAACTTCAGTTGGGGGGAACAGTTTGCAGGCTTGACTCCAATGAGGTATGTTCAGTCATTTATTTCTAGACAAGACTGAGATAATGCTAGAAGACTGACAAGATCCCCATGTGGGGAGGGTAAGCTATGTTCTGAGACTTAGTAAAGAATTGAATGCTTACATAACAGGGCTAATTAGGCTGGTTGACACTAATTCAGGGCAATCGATTATTTGTTTAAGAAATACTCGTTAGAGACACTTTTTTAAGCACTTTGGGGTGTTTTTCTGGGGTTATTATCCACATGGCAAAAATTTAGTCACTTGGAAGTGATTTTTGTAGGCCTCACAACTCCGGAGTGGAGTGGGAGGGGCTTAATTTCGCGCCTCAGATGCGCAGTTAGAATTGAAAGACAGTTCATGCTGCTTCACATGGAGGGTCCAGCTGCTGATTGAGGACCTAAAAGAAGCTTTTTTTCCCCCAAAACTGATCCCTAAGGGCAGGTAGGGCCACAGCAGTAAGCTGTGGCAAGGTGCTGTAGTTATTTAACCGGTTGCTGGCTTTAGGCTGCTCCAGTTTGGGCATTAAGGGGTTAATCGTTCTGCAAATTGTGGTGCAATCATATTAAAGCCTTAGGTACATACTGTGAAAATTTCAAAAGGATTACTGCATTTTTCACTGTTTTGTAAAATGGTGTGCTCTTTTTATTTCTTAAAGGCACAGTAACATTTTTTCAAATTGTCTTTTTTATTTGATTAAAGTGTTTTCCAAGCCTGCTTGTGTATGCTACTAGTCTGTTAAACATGTCTGACACTAAGGAAAGTCCTTGTTCAATGTGTTTAGAAGCCATGGTGGAACCCCCTCTCAGAATGTGTCCTAATTGCACTAATATGTCTATACACTTTAAAGATCATATTGTTGCACTTAAAAATGTGGCCCAAGATGATTCTCAGACTGAAGGTAATGAGGATAGTCTGTCTACCTCTCCCCATGTGTCGCAACCAGTTACGCCCGCGCAATCGATGCCTAGTACCTCTAGTGCGTCTGCCCCTATTACATTGCAACAACTAGCGACAGTCATGGATAATTCCTTTGCGGCCTTTCTATCCAAACTGCCAGTTTTTCCTGCAAAGCGCGATAGATTTTAAGAACAGATTATGAGCAGTCTTAAGCTTTGGTAGCCTTATCTGATGTGCCCTCATAACGCTCTGAAGTGGAGGTGAGGGATTTGATGTCTGAGGGAGAAATTTCCGATTCAGGAAACGTTTCTCATCAGGCAGAGTCAGATTCATTAGCGTTTAAATTTAAATTGGAACACCTCCGCGTATTGCTCAGGAAGGTATTAGCTACTCTGGATGATTGTGACCCTATGGTGGTCCAAGAGAAGTTGTGTAAAATGGACAAGTACCTAGAGGTCCCTGTATACACTGATGCGTTTCCGATCCCTAAGAGGGTTGCGGATATTGTTCTAGGGAGTGGGATAGACCAGGTGTCCCTTTTGTCCCCCCCCCTATTTTTAAGAAAATGTTCCCCATAACTAACCCCAGGCGGGACTCGTGGCAGACGGTCCCTAAGGTAGAGGGGGCTGTTTCTACACTTGCTAAACGCACAACCATACCAATTGAAGACAGTTGTGCTTTTAAAGACCCTATGGATAAAAAATTAGAAGGTTTACTTGCGAAAATTTTTGTTCAACAAGGTTTTCTTCTCCAACCTATTGCCTGCATTATTCCTGTAACTACTGCAGCGGCTTTCTGGTTTGAGGCGCTGGAGGAGTCGCTCCAGACGGAGACCTCATATGACGAAATTATAAATAGAATTAAGGCTCTAAAGCTGGCTAATTCTTTTATCACAGATGCCGCTTTGCAATTAGCTAAGTTAGCTGCAAAAAATTCAGGTTTCGCCATTATGGCGCACAGAGCGCTTCGGCTCAAGTCATGGTCGGCCGATGTGTCGTCAAAATCCAAATTGTTAAATATCCCTTTCAAGGGAAAGACCCTTTTCGGGCCAGAATTGAAAGAGATTATTTCAGAAATCACCGGGGGAAAAGGCCATGCTCTCCCCCAGGACAAGCCTTTTAAGGCTAAAAACAAAGCTAATTTTCGTTCCTTTCGTAATTTCAGGAGCGGTCCCGCTTCAGCCTCTACAGCTGCAAAGCAAGAGGACAACGCTTCACAGCCCAAGGCAACCTGGAAGCCTTACCAGGGCTGGAACAAGGGTAAACAGGCCAAAAAGCCTGCAGCTGCTACCAAGACAGCATAACGGGGTAGCCCCTGATCCGGGACCGGATCTAGTAGGGGGCAGACTTTCTCTCTTCGCTCAGGCCTGGGCAAGAGATGTTCACAATCCCTGGGCTTTAGAGATTGTTACCCAGGGATATCTTCTAGAATTCAAGGACTCCCCTCCAAGAGGAAGGTTCCACATTTCTCGTCTGTCTACAGACCAGACAAAGAAAGAGGCGTTCTTACGCTGTGTAGAAGATCTACATATGATGGGAGTGATATACCCAGTTACAATTGCAGAACAAGGACTGGGTTTTTACTCAAACCTGTTTGTGGTTCCCAAAAAAGAAGGAACTTTCAGACCAATCTTGGATCTAAAAATTCTAAACAGATTCCTCAGAGTCCCATCATTCAAGATGGAGACCATTCGGACAATCTTACCTATGATCCAGGAAGGTCAATATATGACTACCGTGGATCTAAAGGATGCGTACCTGCATATCCCAATCCACAAAGATCATCATCAGTTCCTCCGGTTCGCTTTTCTAGACAAGCATTACCAGTTTGTGGCTCTTCCATTCGGTTTAGCCACTGCTCCCAGAATTTTCACAAAGGTGCTAGTGTCCCTTCTGGCGGTTCTAAGACCGTGGGGCATAGCAGTGCCGCCTTATTTGGACGACATCTTAATTCAGGTGCCGTCTTTTCACAGAGCCAAGGCTCACACGGAGATTGTATTGGCCTTTCTAAGGTCTCATGGGTGGAAGGTGAACATCAAAAAGAGTTCTATGTCCCCACTCACAAGGGTTCCCTTCCTAGGAACACTAATAGATTCGGTAGAAATGAAAATATTTCTGACGGAGGTCAGAAAGTTGAAACTTTTAACTACTTGCCGAGTTCTTCATTCCATTTCTCGGCCATCTGTAGCTCAGTGCATGGAGGCAATCGGATTAATGGTAGCGGCAATGGACATTGTCCCTTTCGCTCGGATACATCTCAGACCACTGCAACTATGCATGCTCAATCAGTGGCATGGGGATTATGCAGATTTGTCTCCTCAAATACAGTTGGACCAGGAAACCAGAGTTTCTCTTCTCTGGTGGTTGTCTCAGGATCACCTGCCTCAGGGAATATGTTTCCGCAGACCGGAGTGGATCATTGTAACGACCGGTGCCAGTCTGTTAGGCTGGGGTGCAGTCTGGGAGTCCCTGAAAGCTCAAGGCTTATGGTCTCTGGAAGAATCTCTTCTCCCGATAAACATTCTGGAACTGAGGGAGATATTCAACGCGCTTCAGGCATGGCCAAATTCATCAGATTTCAGTCGGACAACATCACGACTGTAGCTTACATCAATCATCAGGGGGGGAACAAAGAGTTCCCTAGCGATGAAGGAAGTAACCAAAATAATCAGGTGGGCGGAGCACCACTCCTGCCATCTCTCAGCAATTCACATCCCAGGAGTAGACACCTGGGAGGCGGATTTTCTAAGTCGTCAGACTTTTCACCCGGGGGAGTGGGAACTCCACCCGGAGGTATTTGCCCAGCTGACTCAGCTATGGGGCATTCCAGAGTTGGATCTGATGGCGTCCCATCAGAACACCAAGCTTCCTCTCTACAGATCCAGGTCCCAGGACCCCAAGGCGGCATTGATAGATGCTCTAGCAGCGCCTTGGTCCTTCAATCTGGCTTATGTTTTCCCACCGTTTCCTCTTCTTCCTCGTATGATCGCCAGAATCAAGCAGGAGAAGGCGTCAGTGATTTTGATAGCACCTGTGTGGCCACGCAGGACTTGGTATGCAGACCTAGTGGACATGTCATCTGTCCCACCATGGACACTGCCAATGAGGCAGGACTTTCTAATACAGGGTCCGTTCAAGCATCCAAATCTAGTTTCTCTACGTCTGACTGCTTGGAGATTGAACGCTTAATTCTATCAAAGCGTGGTTTCTCTGAGTCAGTTATAGATACTCTGATTCAGGCTAGAAAGCCTGTCACCAGGAAAATCTACCATAAGATATGGCGGAAATATCTTTGTTGGTGTGAATCCAAGGGTTACTCATGGAGTAAGATTAGGATTCCTAGGATATTGTCCTTTCTCCAAGACGGATTGGAGAAAGGATTGTCGGCTAGTTCTTTAAAGGGACAGATATCTGCTCTGTCTATCCTTTTACACAAGCGTCTAGCAGAGGTACCAGACGTTCAAGCGTTTGCACAGGATTTAGTCAGAATCAAGCCTGTCTATAAACCTGTGGCTCCGCCATGGAGTCTAAATCTAGTTCTTTCAGTTCTTCAAGGGGTTCCGTTTGAACCTTTACATTCCATAGATATTAAGTTGTTATCTTGGAAAGTTTTGTTTTTGGTAGCTATCTCTTCTGCTCGAAGAGTCTCAGAATTATCTGCCTTACAGTGTGATTCACATTACCTGGTGTTCCATGCAGATAAGGTAGTTTTGCGTACTAAACCTGGTTTTCTTCCTAAAGTGGTTTCTAACAAGAATATTAACCAGGAAATTGTTGTTCCTTCTCTGTGCCCCAATCCTTCTTCGAAGAAGGAACGTCTGTTGCACAATCTTGATGTAGTTCGTGCTCTAAAGTTCTATTTGCAAGCAACTAAGGATTTCAGACAAACATCTTCCTTGTTTGTTATCTATCCTGGTAAGAGGAGAGGTCAGAAAACGACTGCTACCTCTCTTTCCTTTTGGCTGAAAAGCATCATCCGTTTGGCCTATGAGACTGCTGGCCAGCAGCCTCCTGAAAGAATTACTGCTCATTCTACCAGAGCAGTGGCTTCCACATGGGCTTTCAAGAATGAGGCTTCGGTTGAACAGATTTGTAAGGCAGCGACTTGGTCTTCACTGCATACTTTTGCCAAACTTTACAAATTCGATACTTTTGCTTCTTCGGAGGCTATTTTTGGGAGAAAGGTTTTGCAAGCAGTGGTGCCTTCTGTTTAGGGTACCTGTCTTGTTCCCTCCCTTCATCCGTGTCCTAAAGCTTTGGTATTGGTATCCCACAAGTAAAGGATTAATCCGTGGATTGGATACACCTTGCAAGAGAAAACAGAATTTATGCTTACCTGATAAATTACTTTCTCTTGCGGTGTATCCAGTCCACGGCCCGCCCTGGCAATTAAGTCAGGTAAAACATTTTTTGTTTAAACTACAGTCACCACTGCGCCCTATGGTTTCTCCTTTTTCTTCCTAACCTTTGGTCGAATGACTGGGGGGTGGAGCTAGAGGGGGAGCTATATGGACAGCTCTGCTGTGTGCTCTCTTTGCCACTTCCTGTAGGGAATGAGAATATCCCACAATTAAAGGATGAATCCGTGTACTGGATACACCACAAGAGAAAGTAATTTATCAGGTAAGCATAAATTCTTTTTTTAAAAAGTGTACTGTGAATATTTCTATTACAGTTACCAGATTGCAACATAAGATATTTCATACGGAAAATAGTGTGTATTAAAAATGCGGGTGATATCTCGTTGGCAACAGCGAGACTGCAGAAAGATATAAAACACAAAAGTATTGTAACGATTTCATGAAAATGCAAGTATGAATTAAAATCATTTTAAGAATGCGCACTAGCAGTAGACAATGGGGGAGATTTAATAAGCAGCGGATGCTGCTATCTCCGCGCAAAGTTTTTGGCTCATTGGAGACAGAAGTTAAGAAGCAGCAGTCGTTAGATACGATCAGGATTATTGACACCCCCTGCTACCGCCCGCGAATGTGCAGGGGGCGGCATTGCACAAGCATTTCACAAGAACTGCTTGTGCAATGTTAAATGCTGACAGTGGTTTGCCCAGAATTTAATAAATTGACCCCTATGAAAGAAAGGTGCAGAGAGGCTGAAGGAAGCAAACCATATTGATATCTACATCCCAAATGTGTGTGTCCCATGTGCAAAATAACGGTTTTATTCCAAACCCTCTTGAAATACTCATAAATTTGTCAAAAAATAATTTTTATGGATTTTTTTAAAATGAAACCCCAAAAAATTATTTTGTGATTTAGACGGATTATACCATTTTTAAACAATATCCGTTTTACTTCTATTTTAAAATTTGCTTTGGTCTCATGTTATTCTTTGTTGAAGAGATACCTAGGAAGGTGTCTGGAGCACTACATTGCAGGAATTAGTGCTGCCATCTAGTGCTCTTGCAAATGGATAGCATTTTTGCCAAACTGCTGCTATATAGTGCTCCAGAAATGTGCACGCTCCTGGATGTACATCTCTGTGCTTCAACAAAAGATAAGAAAAGAATGAACATACTTTGATAATAGAAGTAAATTAAAAAGTTGCTTAAAATTCCATGCTCTATCTGAATCATTAAATAAAAATTTGGGGTTTCTTGTCACTTTAACCCCTTAAGGTCCACAGCACTTTTCAATTTTCTGACCATTTGGGACCATTTCTGCTGTGTTTGTGTTTAGCTGTAATTTTCCTCTTATTCGTTTACTGTACCCACACATATTATATACCGTTTTTCTCGCCATTAAATGGACTTTCTAAGGATACCATTATTTTCATCATATCTTATAATTTACTATAAAAATGTTTTTATAAAATATGATGAAAAAATGGAAAAAACACACTTTTTCTAACTTTGACCCCCAAAATCTGTTACACATCTACAACCACCAAAAAACACCCATGCTAAATAGTTTCTAAAAATGTTCTTGAGTTTAGAAATACCCAAAGTTTACATGTTCTTAGCTTTTTTTGCAAGTTATAGGGCGATAAATACAAGTAGCACTTTGCTATTTCCAAACCAATTTTTTTTTCAAAATTAGCAATGTATACATTGGAACCCTGATATCAGTCAGGAATCCCTGAATATACCTTGACATGTGTGTGTATGTGTGTGTATATATATATATATATATATATATATATATATATATATATATAATCATCCAAGTAACTGCACTCTCAGGTCTTTTCAAACAGGTTCTTTTAATGGAACGTTTTCGGGGTTCACAACCCCTTCAAAGTATTGATCTTGGCCCATTTTGGTATATTTCTTTCATAAACTTTAGGTTTCTCACTGAAATTGTTTACAAACAACTTGTGCAATTATGGCACAAATGGTTGTAAATGCTTCTCTGGGATCCCCTTTGTTCAGAAATAGCAGACATTTATGGCTTTGGCATTACTTTTTGGTAATTAGAAGGCTGCTAAATGCTGCTGCGCACCACACTTGTATTATGCCCAGCAGTGAAGGGGTTAATTAGGTAGCTTGTTGGGAGCTTGTAGGGTTAATTTTAGCATTAGTGTAGTGATCAGCCTCCCACCTGACACATCCCACTCCTTGATCCCTCCTTGACCCCCTCAAACAGCTGTCTTCCCTCCCCCACTACTACTATTTACTAATTACTATTGTCACCGCCATTTTTAGTACTGGCAGAAAGTCTACCAGTATAAAAATAAAAAAGGTTTTGTTTGTTTTGTTTTTTTTTTACTTTTTTTTTAAAATTATACATTTTCTGCAGTGTAGGTTCCCCCCTTACCACTCAACCTCCCTGAGCCCCCCCAAACAGCTCTCTAACCCTCCCTCCTCTCACTATTTGCTGCCATTTTGGAACTGACCCCCCTCAATACACTACCCCCTCCCAGATCCCTTTCCCAGATTTCCCACTACTGCCCGGATGTTCACCAGCGATGGGCCGCCCAACCGCCTCCCTGCAATGACTCCCACCCACCAACGCTGGCCGATGCAGAGAGGGCTACAGAGTCATTCTCTCTGCATCAGTATGCAAAAAAAGGTATTGCAGTGGAGCTCAATATCGAGGCATCACAGCGATACCTTGAAAGAGTCTGGAAGCGATCAGGATCACTTCCACCGCTTGAAACCCCAGTGGACGTGTCAGGGTATTTTTTTGTAGGACATGCCTGACACGCCCTCGGTCGTTAAGGGACCAATTTACCAAATGGCAGGCGAACATGATTCGCTGTAGCAAATCATGTCCGCCCAACATCGCTGAATGCTGACAGCATACACTGTCTGCATTTAACATTGCACAAGCAGTTCTGGTGAACTGCTTGTGAAATGCCGCCCCCCTGCAGATTTGCAGCCAATCGGCCACTAGCAGGGGGTGTCAATCAACCTGATCATATCTGATTTGGTTGATTGCTGTCTGTCGCTCAGAGGCGGTGGACCAGTTACGGAGCAGCGTTCTTAAGACCGTTGCTTCTTAACTGCTGTTTCCAACAAGCCTAAAGGCTCGCGCGGAAACAGGGGAATCAGGAGCCATTCGGCTCTTGATCATTCGGCCCTTGATCATTCGGCCCCTAAGTGTCTTTAGCTATGCAAAGTGAAAAAAGGTCCTTAAAATGATGGTAAAATCACAGTGCTTACAAGTTACTAGCAGAAACTGTTGTGCTGAAAACCTACAATAGTGTGTTTAATAATATGTTTAAATTACCTGTAAGCCTTTGATCACCTAAGTCTTATTATATTACTCACAATCCTTTGCCTGATTTTTTTTTTTTTTTTTTTTTTTTTAATGACGGTTACTGTGGCATCTAATCACAATGCTAGCCATATGGCTTGTTTCTTCTTATGTGCAGTCGCCTACAATTGATATACGCATGAAGACTAGCACACAGTGCATGGCAAAAGAGTGACCATGATGTCAAAGTAAACGGTGAATTGAAGCTTATGTTCCAAATCACTGTCTACTTGGATAGGTGCCAGATATTCACAATGACTTACATAACAAATGCTCGTTTAATTAAAGGGGACAAGAGTGGTTGAAGCGGCATGGTTGCTATGTGTATGACCTAGTTCACTAAAGCTCAGGATCTCACTACATATAGAGCTGGTTGAACCGCTCTATACGTCAATACAGTGAGGCAAAGGTTTTAGGAGGGGTCGGAGGGAAACATCTTGTTGAAAAAAATAAATAAATAAGAATTCCAAAAAATTAAATCTATTTCAACCAATATTTACATATCAGTTTGGATTGAGCTCATATTTTAAGTTCAATATGCTTTTTGCCTGTACCTTGTATTTACCATTGCTTGAAAATGTGTTTAAAAGTATTAATAAATTGGATTGTGATCACCTTGATCAGAACTTTTCCATGTTATGTATAGGGCATTTTTCAGCTAGATAATAATGCTTTTTTGAGTCTGAAAAACAATTTAAAAACAGTGATTGTAATTAGTTGAAGTTTGAAAGTGCTTATCGGCAGAAAAAACATGCCAAAAAAGATTGGAGGATAGATTGTGATTCACCCCTTTATTTTATTTATTTATATATATTGATTTGTATGATTTGTAAGTCCTTTAAAGGACAATTAAATACAGTAGACAGATAATCAATAAATGCATAATAAAAATACTATAAAAAATCACAGTTTGCAGTTTTCAAATGAGCATTAGATTTATTTTCTGAAAAAATTTAAGTTACTTTCATTTTCCTTTACTCCAATATCATGTGACTGCTATCAGCTAGTGCCTCAGAAAGTGTACATATAAAAAGCATATTTTGATAATATATATTTTTTTTAATTTGCATATTTAATATAAATCATGAAAGTTTAATTTTGAATAGATTTTAACTAATGACCCTTTGTGACCCTTAGTGACCCTTTGAGTTAGACTGGTGATGTTTGTGTGTGTATGTATATGTATGTATGTATGTATGTGTATATATATATATATATATATATATATATATATATTATACACACACACTTTTATATATATATATATATATATATATATATATATATATATATATGTATATATTAGCAGATTACTACATATTATAAGTTTAACATAGGCACATTTTTTTAAATGTATTTCATATCATTGTGTTGGTCTACAAAAGGCACGTTACCATCAATTCATAACACTTCAGGTGTATTCAAGACCCAAACAAGACATGTCAACCTGCATATAGTAAACTATATTCTCCATAATTTAGCACACAAAAAATACAGCTGCTTAGTACATGAACTCTTTTTGTTTGCGTATCAGAAAAGCTATCACTTAGGAGCTTAACATTGTCAATTAGTGAATAGCTCCAGGTGGCCTCCTTCAGACATGTTCTCCCACCCCTCAATTGGAGGCCTATACATGTAGTGATTTAATCTTCTTAGCAATACTCAACACATGAAGAGAAGAGTTCCTATCGAGAAATCTATGGGGCCAGAATTAGAAGCGCTTCGAATTTGCTTTATACGTGAAAAGATTTGACATCTGGTAGTAACTGTGGTGCTGGATAGTGAATTAAAAGAGATCTCTCACTAGTTAAGGTGAAAAGAAGGTTACACACCCCAATGGTTTTCAAAAGAAACAAAGAAAGCTTAGCTGTATTGACAGAGTACTCTATTTGACTGAAACATCCTTAAAATGTTGGTGGGAACAGATGATGAAAGAACCTAATTCTGATCTACATAAAAGGTTGCATGAGGCTCTCACACCCTATTCTGTTTTAAGAGGCCATATAGTAGAATCCAATCGTACATTGTCCCTGGCAGAAAGGCACGCAACTGATTGCATTTTCCAATGGTAAAATGTGGGTACGATACAAATGGGTACATAAATTGTAGGCCAATGATCTATTTACACACTCCATTTCCAGAAAACAATCAAATGGAATTTTTATGAGTCATTCTTCTTGGGGAACAGGAATGTGCAACATGAGTAAACCGTGTTTATTAACTCTCTCGCTACTGAACCTTAAAGGGACATTAAACGTTATAAAAAAAACTATCATGTGTTTGAAAGAGCAATGTTTTAAAATATTAGCTTGTTTATATAAAAAAAGGTTTATTAGCTTTTTATTTGTATTTTTTTAAATTGACAGGAGGTGCACTCTCACACATAGTGATGCGTCACTGGCTGATAGTCTGTGCCCTGATTCTGTTTGTACTCATTTTGTTATCTTTATGTGATTTTTTTTGTATTTTTTAAAACTTTTTTTTTTTCTAACACAGGCCACAGAGACGTTATTTCGAATGAGTGTGACAAGAGGGTACATTAAACCAATAAGACATGGAGAGGTAAGCATTTGCTTTTATTTTATAACATAGCGTTATTTATTTCTCTACTGGAAACTTTATGTATACGAGTTTTGTTTCTCAGTTTACGCTGGGAGTGAACCTTTGTTATAGGCTTAAAACAGTGTGGCATATAATGTATTTTTTTTTAATGTCATCTAAAAGGGACAGCATACTGTTATTGTTTTAAGCTTAATGTGCTCACTTGTTATGCCAATTGCAGAGTATAAAATGTATGAGACATAGCTAATTTATGTTTAGTTTGCTATATGAAATAGCTTTTATTGTTAGTCAAAACCTCAACCTATTCAAATGGCCAGAGCTTGCAGGGAGAGCAGACTTTGTATCTCTCTCTCACTAACTCACTCACTCACTCTTTCACACACTCACACACACGCTTCCTTATTGCTGTCTGATTACACAAAAACAAGGATAATAGGAAACTACTGTGCATGCTTAGTTCACACAACTATGCCATAGGAAAAGGGCCAGTGTATATGTACGACTTTACTGATACCATCACCTTGGCAACTTTTCAGAAACAGCAACATGGTTCTAGTCAAGCAAATGACTTGGGTTATACATTCTCTAATTGGCTGTATCTCCCCAAATAGTTAACAAAAAAAAAAACTTTTTTTGTGGAGCGCGATGGCTTAATAGGTACATAACATGTAAGTGTATTACACAAATATACAAAAAGCATAGAAACAAATGCACTGCCCTGTGTAAATATTTATGATTTGAGTGTTATCTTGGATCTTTCTTCTGCAGTTCTACACTTTAAAGCAGTTTGCAATGAACCGTGACAACTGTTATTTAACTATTTTTATTATCATAGCTTTTATTTTACTGTTTTTATTATCATAGCTTTTATTTTACTGTTTTTATTATCATAGCTTTTATTTTACTATTTTTATTATCATAGCTTTTATTTTACTGTTTTTATTATCATAGCTTTTATTTTACTATTTTTATTATCATAGCTTTTATTTTACTATTTTTATTATCATAGCTTTTATTTTACTATTTTTATTATCATAGCTTTTATTTTACTATTTTTATTATCATAGCTTTTATTTTACTATTTTTATTATCATAGCTTTTATTTTACTATTTTTATTATCATAGCTTTTTTATAAGCAATAAAGAACAATAATGCAGTATTGTATTTTTCTTGTGATTGAGCAGACCTTTCTTTATACAGAACACACTATATATATATATATATAGCTGGTTGTTCAGGTACCACATGGTATAATTTTAAGTATATTTTAACCTGTCTGTGAAGGTAGAAGGCAAATAATAATAGTAATTAATTTATTTTGAATGCACCAACACATTACAATAAATAAACACTATACAGGAGATAATTTCTTATATTACTATTTACAAATGGATTACAATATTTTGCGGCTGTGGGTTTGGCATTGATGTACTTGAAGATGTTGCCAAATGTCAGTTATGCCAGCCAGGTTGGCAGTGCCTCAGATACGGTTTCCTCTTTAGTGACAATGAAAGGATTATAAGACGCATCTTGAAGGGAGATTTGTTTTGATGATGGCTCTAAATTTATAATAAAGAGCCAGTATTTAGTTTTGCAGCTAACGCGTGTAACAGAAATGTGGGTACTTTTTGCTTTTCAATATGTTTGTGTTTATAGATATTACTTTAAATGTCTTTATTTATGAATCTGAATAAGGATATAGTAAATAGAATGTATAACGTATAACTAGCATATGTTTTTAAGGTTTTCTTATCTCTACACTTTAAACAATAAAATGTATTTTTTTGTATTGTTTATATTGAATGTTTCTATCTATCATCTATCTACACACACACATACACACTATATGGCCAACAGTATGTGGACACCCCAACTAATCATTGAGTTCAGGTGTTTCAACCATATCCATTGCTAACAGGTGCATAAAAATCAGCACATAGTCATGAAATCCCCCTAGACAAACATTGTCAATATAGTGGGTCATACTGAGAAGCTCACTGACTTTAAATCTGACACTGTTATAGGATGCCACCTTTCATGAAATTTCTGCTATACTACATCTGCCCCTGTAAATTGTAAGTACTCTTATTGTAGCAACAACAGTGCTGAGTGCTGAAGAGCGTATAGCTTAAAAACTGTGCGTCGGGTGATTCATGAAATGGGTTTCCAATGGTCAAGCATTGCACTGCACAGTGCCAAGTGTTGGCTGAAGTGGTGTAAAGCGTGTTGCCACTGGACTCTTAGAGCAATGGAAGCGTGTTCTCTAGAGTGACGAATCGTTTCACTCTCTGGCATTATGATAGATGAATCTGCAGATGCCAAGAGAGCACTAATTATCACAGTGCGTAGTGACTATTGATACGTTTGGTGCTGGAGTGATAATGATCTGTGGCTGAATTTGGATATTTCACTGATATTATTTACACAACTTTTGCAATCATAGGAATGGTCCTAAAATCTTCTTTATAATCCTATATGTATGTGAATACCAGACACATATGGGCCTGTCATTGGTTTTGGTAATTAGAAGGCATCTCTCTGATATAATGAACCTCTCTTATAATGTATCCTTTTATTTAAGCTAAGAGCAAGTGATGCTGACATGTCTTCAGTCTCACCTGGTAACGGCATTACTCTTCTGTCTACAGCAAAGTACCGCTTTATGTATATATAGGCGATAAGCCGCCCAGAGGGCAGTCTATTTTAAAAAAAAAAAAAAAAAACTACAAACCCCAAAGCTAAAATTACAAAAAATAAAAAATGTAAAATTACAGAAAAAAATTAACAAAGCTTTCTTCTGTTAAGTGTGATCAGTCCACGGGTCATCATTACTTCTGGATATTACTCCTCCCCAACAGGAAGTGCAAGAGGATTCACCCAGCAGAGCTGCACATAGCTCCTCCCCTCTACGTCACTCCCAGTCATTCTCTTGCACCCAACGACTAGATAGGATGTGTGAGAGGACTATGGTGATTATACTTAGTTTTATATCTTCAATCAAAAGTTTGTTATTTTAAAATAGCACCGGAGTGTGTTATTATCTCTCTGGCAGAGTTTGAAGAAGAATCTACCAGAGTTTTTGTTATGATTTTAGCCGGAGTAGTTAAGATCATATTGCTGTTTCTCGGCCATCTGAGGAGAGGTAAACTTCAGATCAGGGGACAGCGGGCAGATGAATCTGCATAGAGGTATGTAGCAGTTTTTATTTTCTGACAATGGAATTGATGAGAAAATCCTGCCATACCGATATAATGTCATGTATGTATACTTTACACTTCAGTATTCTGGGGAATGGTACTTCACTAGAATTACACTGTAAGAAATACATAAAGCTGTTTAATAACTAGAGATTATGTTTAACGTTTTTGCTGGAATGTAAAATCGTTTTCATTTGCTGAGGTACTGAGTGAATAAATGTTTGGGCACTATTTTTCCACTTGGCAGTTGCTTAATCTGTTTTCTGGCAGTTTCTGTTCTCCCTCACTGCTGTGTGTGAGGGGGAGGGGACGTTTTTTGGCGCTTTTACTACACATCAAATATTTCAGTCAGCAACTCATTGTATTCCCTGCATGATCCGGTTCATCTCTACAGAGCTCAGGGGTCTTCAAAACTTATTTTGAGGGAGGTAATTTCTCTCAGCAGAGCTGTGAGAATTATAGTTTGACTGAGATAAAAAACGTTTATTCTGTAATTTGTTTCCTGCTTTCAGAATTTGTTATCTTTGCTAATGGGATTAAACCTTTGCTAAAGTTGTGTTATTTACAAGGATTGAGGCTATAACTGTTTCAATTTATTAATTTTCAACTGTCATAGATCTTCTGTGCTTCTTAAAGGCACAGTACGTTTTAATATTATTCTAATTGAATTGTATTTCCAAGTTACAAGTTTATTTGCTAGTGTGTTAAACATGTCTGATTCAGAGGATGATACCTGTGTCATTTGTTGCAATGCCAAAGTGGAGCCCAATAGAAATTTATGTACTAACTGTATTGATGCTACTTTAAATAAAAGTCAATCTGTACAAATTGAACAAATTTCACCAAACAACGAGGGGAGAGTTATGCCGACTAACTCGCCTCACGTGTCAGTACCTACATCTCCCGCTCAGAGGGAGGTGCGTGATATTGTAGCGCCGAGTACATCTGGGCGGCCATTACAAATCACATTACAGGATATGGCTACTGTTATGACTGAGGTTTTGGCTAAATTACCAGAACTAAGAGGTAAGCGTGATCACTCTGGGGTGAGAACAGAGTGCGCTGATAATATTAGGGCCATGTCAGACACTGCGTCACAGGTGGCAGAACATGAGGACGGAGAACTTCATTCTGTGGGTGACGGTTCTGATCCAAACAGACTGGATTCAGATATTTCAAATTTTAAATTTAAACTGGAAAACCTCCGTGTATTACTAGGGGAGGTGTTAGCGGCTCTGAATGATTGTAACACAGTTGCAATACCAGAGAAAATGTGTAGGTTGGATAAATATTTTGCGGTACCGACGAGTACTGAGGTTTTTCCTATACCTAAGAGACTTACTGAAATTGTTACTAAGGAGTGGGATAGACCCGGTGTGCCGTTCTCACCCCCTCCGATATTTAGAAAAATGTTTCCAATAGACGCCACCACAAGGGACTTATGGCAAACGGTCCCTAAGGTGGAGGGAGCAGTTTCTACCGTAGCTAAGCGTACCACTATCCCGGTGGAGGATAGCTGTGCTTTTTCAGATCCAATGGACAAAAAATTAGAGGGTTACCTTAAGAAAATGTTTGTTCAACAAGGTTTTATATTGCAACCCCTTGCATGCATTGCGCCGATCACGGCTGCAGCGGCATTCTGGATTGAGTCTCTGGAAGAGAACATTGGTTCAGCTACTCTGGACGACATTACGGACAGGCTTAGAGTCCTTAAACTAGCTAATTCATTCATTTCGGAGGCCGTAGTACATCTTACTAAACTTACGGCGAAGAATTCAGGATTCGCCATTCAGGCACGCAGGGCGCTGTGGCTAAAATCCTGGTCAGCTGATGTTACTTCTAAGTCTAAATTGCTTAATATACCTTTCAAGGGGCAGACCTTATTCGGGCCCGGGTTGAAAGAGATTATCGCTGACATTACAGGAGGTAAAGGCCATGCCCTGCCTCAGGACAAAGCCAAAGCCAAGACTAGACAGTCTAATTTTCGTTCCTTTCGTAATTTCAAAGCAGGAGCAGCATCAACTTCCTCTGCACCAAAACAGGAAGGAGCTGTTGCTCGCTACAGACAAGGCTGGAAACCTAACCAGTCCTGGAACAAGGGCAAGCAGACTAGGAAACCTGCTGCTTCCCCTAAAACAGCATGAATTGAGGGCCCCCGATACGGGATCGGATCTAGTGGGGGGCAGACTTTCTCTCTTCGCCCAGGCTTGGGCAAGAGATGTTCAGGATCCCTGGGCGCTAGAGATAATATCTCAGGGATACCTTCTGGACTTCAAATACTCTCCTCCAAGAGAGAGATTTCATCTGTCAAGATTGTCATCAATCCAGACAAAGAAAGAGGCGTTTCTACGCTGCGTACAAGAGCTCTTGTTAATGGGAGTAATCCATCCAGTTCCACGATCGGAACAGGGACAGGGGTTTTACTCAAATCTGTTTGTGGTTCCCAAAAAAGAGGGAACTTTCAGACCAATCCTGGACTTAAAGATCCTAAACAAATTCCTAAGAGTTCCATCGTTCAAGATGGAGACTATTCGGACAATTTTACCTATGATCCAAGAGGGTCAGTACATGACCACTGTAGATTTAAAAGATGCTTACCTTCACATACCGATTCACAAAGATCATTATCGGTACCTAAGGTTTGCCTTCCTAGACAGGCATTACCAGTTTGTGGCTCTTCCATTCGGATTGGCTACAGCTCCAAGAATCTTCACAAAGGTTCTGGGTGCTCTTCTGGCGGTACTAAGACCGCGGGGAATCTCGGTAGCTCCATACCTAGATGACATTCTGATACAAGCTTCAAGCTTTCAAACTGCCAAGTCTCATACAGAGTTAGTGCTGGCATTTCTAAGGTCACATGGATGGAAGGTGAACGAAAAGAAAAGTTCACTCGTTCCACTCACAAGAGTTCCCTTCCTGGGGACTCTTATAGATTCTGTAGAAATGAAGATTTACCTGACAGAGGACAGGCTAACAAGACTTCAAAGTGCTTGCCGCACCCTTCATTCCATTCAACACCCGTCAGTGGCTCAATGCATGGAGGTAATCGGCTTAATGGTAGCGGCAATGGACATAGTACCCTTTGCACGCTTACACCTCAGACCACTGCAACTGTGCATGCTAAGTCAGTGGAATGGGGATTACTCAGACTTATCCCCTTCTCTGAATCTGGATCAAGAGACCAGAAATTCTCTTCTATGGTGGCTTTCTCGGCCACATCTGTCCAGGGGGATGCCATTCAGCAGACCAGACTGGACAATTGTAACAACAGACGCCAGCCTTCTAGGTTGGGGTGCCGTCTGGAATTCTCTGAAGGCTCAGGGACAATGGAGTCAGGAGGAGAGTCTCCTGCCAATAAACATTCTGGAATTGAGAGCAGTTCTCAATGCCCTCCTGGCTTGGCCCCAGTTGACAACTCGGGGGTTCATCAGGTTTCAGTCGGACAACATCACGACTGTAGCTTACATCAACCATCAGGGAGGGACAAGAAGCTCCCTAGCTATGATGGAAGTATCAAAGATAATTCGCTGGGCAGAGTCTCACTCTTGCCACCTGTCAGCAATCCACATCCCGGGAGTGGAGAACTGGGAGGCGGATTTCTTAAGTCGTCAGACTTTTCATCCGGGGGAGTGGGAACTTCATCCGGAGGTCTTTGCCCAAATACTTCGACGTCGGGGCAAACCGGAGATAGATCTCATGGCGTCTCGTCAGAACGCCAAGCTTCCTCGTTACGGGTCCAGATCCAGGGATCCAGGAGCAGTCCTGATAGATGCTCTGACAGCACCTTGGGACTTCAGGATGGCTTATGTGTTTCCACCCTTCCCGTTGCTTCCTCGATTGATTGCCAGAATCAAACAAGAGAGCATCAGTGATTCTAATAGCACCTGCGTGGCCACGCAGGACTTGGTATGCAGACCTGGTGGACATGTCATCCTGTCCACCTTGGTCTCTACCTCTGAAACAGGACCTTCTGATACAGGGTCCCTTCAAACATCAAAATCTAACTTCTCTGAAGCTGACTGCTTGGAAATTGAACGCTTGATTTTATCAAGACGTGGGTTTTCTGAGTCAGTTATTGATACCTTAATACAGGCTAGGAAACCTGTTACCAGAAAGATTTACCATAAGATATGGCGTAAATACCTATATTGGTGTGAATCCAAAGGTTACTCTTGGAGTAAGGTTAGGATTCCTAGGATATTGTCTTTTCTACAAGAAGGTTTAGAAAAGGGTTTATCTGCTAGTTCATTAAAGGGACAGATCTCAGCTCTGTCCATTCTGTTACACAAACGTCTGTCAGAAGTTCCTGACGTCCAGGCTTTTTGTCAGGCTTTGGCCAGGATTAAGCCTGTGTTTAAAACTGTTGCTCCACCATGGAGTTTAAACCTTGTTCTTAATGTTTTACAGGGCGTTCCGTTTGAACCCCTTCATTCCATTGATATAAAGTTGTTATCTTGGAAAGTTCTATTTTTAATGGCTATTTCCTCGGCTCGAAGAGTCTCTGAATTATCAGCCTTACATTGTGATTCTCCTTATTTGATTTTTCATTCGGATAAGGTAGTCCTGCGTACTAAACCTGGGTTCTTACCTAAGGTAGTTACTAACAGGAATATCAATCAAGAGATTGTTGTTCCTTCTTTATGCCCAAATCCTTCTTCAAAGAAGGAACGTCTACTGCACAACCTGGATGTAGTCCGTGCTCTAAAATTTTACTTACAGGCAACTAAGGAATTTCGACAAACGTCTTCTCTGTTTGTCATTTACTCTGGGCAGAGGAGAGGTCAAAAAGCTTCCGCTACCTCTCTTTCTTTTTGGCTTCGTAGCATAATTCGTTTAGCTTATGAGACTGCTGGACAGCAGCCTCCTGAAAGAATTACAGCTCATTCTACTAGAGCTGTGGCTTCCACTTGGGCCTTCATGAATGAGGCCTCTGTTGAACAGATTTGCAAGGCTGCAACTTGGTCTTCGCTTCATACTTTTTCCAAATTTTACAAATTTGACACTTTTGCTTCATCGGAGGCTATTTTTGGGAGAAAGGTTCTTCAGGCAGTGGTTCCTTCTGTATAAAGAGCCTGCCTATCCCTCCCGTCATCCGTGTACTTTTGCTTTGGTATTGGTATCCCAGAAGTAATGATGACCCGTGGACTGATCACACTTAACAGAAGAAAACATAATTTATGCTTACCTGATAAATTCCTTTCTTCTGTAGTGTGATCAGTCCACGGCCCGCCCTGTTTTTAAGGCAGGTAAATATTTTTTAATTTATACTCCAGTCACCACTTCACCCTTGGCTTTTCCTTTCTCGTTGGTCCTTGGTCGAATGACTGGGAGTGACGTAGAGGGGAGGAGCTATGTGCAGCTCTGCTGGGTGAATCCTCTTGCACTTCCTGTTGGGGAGGAGTAATATCCCAGAAGTAATGATGACCCGTGGACTGATCACACTACAGAAGAAAGGAATTTATCAGGTAAGCATAAATTATGTTATCCAAAATAAAAAATGTAAACCTAAACTAATACCCCTATAAAAAAAGACCCCCAAAAATAAAAACACCCCTAATCTAATACTAAACTACCAATAGCCATTAAAAGGGCTTTCTCTTGTTAAGTGTATCCAGTCTACGGATCATCCATTACTTGTGGGATATTCTCCTTCCCAACAGGAAGTTGCAAGAGGATCACCCACAGCAGAGCTGCTATATAGCTCCTCCCCTCACTGCCATACCCAGTCATTCTCTTGCAACTCTCAACTAAGATGGAGGTCGTAAGAGGACTGTGGTGTTTTATACTTAGTTTATTTCTTCAATCAAAAGTTTGTTATTTTTAAATGGTACCGGAGTGTACTGTTTATCTCAGGCAGTATTTAGAAGAAGAATCTGCCTGCGTTTTCTATGATCTTAGCAGAAGTAACTAAGATCCTTTGCTGTTCTCACATATTCTGAGGAGTGAGGTAACTTCAGAGGGGGAATAGCGTGCAGGTTTTCCTGTAATAAGGTATGTGCAGTTAAAATATTTTTCTAGGGATGGAATTTGCTAGAAAATGCTGCTGATACCGAAGTAATGTAAGTAAAGCCTTAAATGCAGTGATAGCGACTGGTATCAGGCTTATTAATAGAGATACATACTCTTATAAAAGTGTATTTTAAAACGTTTGCTGGCATGTTTAATCGTTTTTTACATATGTTTGGTGATAAAACTTATTGGGGCCTAGTTTTTTCCACATGGCTGGCTTGAATTTTGCCTAGAAACAGTTCCCTGAGGCTTCCCACTGTTGTAATATGAGTGGGAGGGGCCTATTTTAGCGTTTTTTTGCACAGCAAAAATTACAGACACAGACATCCAGCTTCTTCCTGCATGATCCAGGACTTCTCTGAAGGGCTCAAAAGGCTTCAAAAGTCGTACTGAGGGAGGTAAAAAGCCACAGTAGAGCTGTGGCAATTGTTGTGACTGTTTAAAAAACGTTTTTGTCACTTGTTATTCCGTTTTTGGTATTAAGGGGTTAATCATCCATTTGCAAGTGGGTGCAATGCTCTGCTAACTTATTACATACACTGTAAAAATTTCGTTAGTGTAACTGCATTTTTTCACTGTTTTTTCAAAATTTGGGAAAATTTGTGTTTCTTAAAGGCGCAGTAACGTTTTTTATATTGCTTGTAAACTTGTTTTAAAGTGTTTTCCAAGCTTGCTAGTCTCATTGCTAATCTGTTTAAACATGTCTGACACAGAGGAACCTACTTGTTCATTATGTTTGAAAGCCATGGTGGAGCCCCATAGGAGAATGTGTACTAAATGTATTGATTTCACCTTAAACAGTAAAGATCAGTCTTTATCTATAAAATAATTATCACCAGAGGGTTCTGTCAATGGGGAAATTATGCCGACTAACTCTCCCCACGTGTCAGACCCTTCGCCTGCCGGTCAGGGGACGCACGCTAATATGGCGCCAATTACATCAGGGATGCCCATAGCGATTACCTTGCAGGACATGGCTGCAATCATGAATAATACCCTGTCAGAGGTATTATCTAGATTGCCTGAATTAAGAGGCAAGCGCTGTAGCTCTGGGGTTAGGAGAGATACAGAGCGCGCAAATGCTGTTAGAGCCATGTCTGATACTGCGTCACAGTATGCAGAACATGAGGACGGAGAGCTTCAGTCTGTGGGTGACATCTCTGACTCGAGGAAACCTGATTCAGAGATTTCTAATTTTAAATTTAAGCTTGAGAACCTCCGTGTATTGCTTGGGGAGGTATTAGCTGCTCTGAATGACTGTAACACAGTTGCAATTCCAGAGAAATTGTGTAGGCTGGATAGATACTATGCGGTGCCGGTGTGTACCAACGTTTTTCCTATACCTAAAAGGCTTACAGAAATTATTAGCAAGGAGTGGGATAGACCCGGTGTGCCCTTTTCCCCACCTCCTATATTTAGAAAAATGTTTCCAATAGACGCCACTACACGGGACTTATGGCAGACGGTCCCTAAGGTGGAGGGAGCAGTTTCTACTTTAGCAAAGCGTACCACTATCCCGGTTGAGGACAGTTGTGCTTTTTCAGATCCAATGGATAAAAAATTGGAGGGTTACCTTAAGAAAATGTTTATTCAACAAGGTTTTATTTTACAGCCCCTTGCATGCATTGCGCCTGTCACTGCTGTGGCGGCATTCTGGTTTGAGGCCCTGGAAGAGGCCATCCAGACAGCTCCATTGAATGAAATTATTGACAAGCTTAGAACGCTTAAGCTAGCTAACTCATTTGTTTCTGATGCCATTGTTCATTTGACTAAACTAACGGCTAAGAATTCTGGATTCGCCATCCAGGCGCGTAGGGCGCTATGGCTTAAATCCTGGTCAGCTGACGTGACTTCAAAGTCTAAATTACTCAACATTCCTTTCAAGGGGCAGACCTTATTCGGGCCTGGCTTGAAGGAAATTATTGCTGACATTACTGGAGGCAAGGGTCATACCCTTCCTCAGGACAGGGCCAAATCAAAGGCCAAACAGTCTAATTTTCGTGCCTTTCGAAATTTCAAGGCAGGAGCAGCATCAACTTCCTCCGCTTCAAAACAAGAGGGAACTGTTGCTCATTCCAGACAGGCCTGGAAACCTAACCTGTCCTGGAACAAGGGCAAGCAGGCCAGAAAGCCTGCTGCTGCCCCCAAGACAGCATGAAGGAACGGCCCCCTATCCGGAAATGGATCTAGTGGGGGGCAGACTTTCTCTCTTCGCCCAGGCGTGGGCAAGAGATGTTCAGGATCCCTGGGCATTGGAGATCATATCTCAGGGATATCTTCTGGACTTCAAAGCTTCTCCTCCACAAGGGAGATTTCATCTTTCAAGGTTATCAGCAAACCAGATAAAGAAAGAGGCATTCCTAAGCTGTGTGCAAGACCTCCTAGTAATGGGAGTGATCCATCCAGTTCCGCAGACGGAACAAGGACAGGGATTTTATTCAAATCTGTTTGTAGGGTTCCCAAGAAAGAGGGAACCTTCAGACCAATCTTGGATCTAAAGATCTTAAACAAATTCCTCAGAGTTCCATCATTCAAAATGGAAACTATTCGGACCATCCTACCCATGATCCAAGAGGGTCAGTACATGACCACAGTGAACTTAAAGGATGCCTACCTTCACATACCGATTCACAAAGATCATCATCGGTTCCTAAGGTTTGCCTTTCTAGACAGGCATTACAAATTTGTAGCTCTTCCCTTCGGGTTGGCCACTGCCCCGAGAATTTTTACAAAGGTTCTGGGCTCACTTCTGGCGGTTCTAAGACCGCGAGGCATAGCGGTGGCTCCGTATCTAGACGACATCCTGATACAGGCGTCAAGCTTTCAAATTGCCAAGTCTCATACAGAGATAGTTCTGGCATTTCTGAGGTCGCATGGGTGGAAAGTGAACGTGGAAAAGAGTTCTCTATCACCACTCACAAGAGTCTCCTTCCTAGGGACTCTTATAGATTCTGTAGAGATGAAATTTTACCTGACAGAGTCCAGGTTATCAAAACTTCTAAATGCTTGCCATGTCCTTCATTCCATTCCATGCCCGTCAGTGGCTCAGTGCATGGAAGTAATCGGCTTAATGGTAGCGGCAATGGACATAGTGCCATTTGCGCGCCTGCATCTCAGACCGCTGCAATTATGCATGCTAAGTCATTGGAATGGGGATTACTCTGATTTGTCCCCTCTACTAAATCTGGATCAAGAGACCAGAGATTCTCTTCTCTGGTGGCTTTCTCGGGTCCATCTGTCCAAGGGTATGACCTTTCGCAGGCCAGATTGGACGATTGTAACAACAGATGCCAGCCTTCTAGGTTGGGGCGCAGTCTGGAACTCCCTGAAGGCTCAGGGATCGTGGACTCAGGAGGAGAAACTCCTCCCAATAAATATTCTGGAGTTAAGAGCAATATTCAAGGCTCTTCTAGCTTGGCCTCAGTTAGCAACACTGAGGTTCATCAGATTTCAGTCGGACAACATCACGACTGTGGCTTACATCAACCATCAAGGGGGAACCAGGAGTTCCCTAGCGATGTTAGAAGTCTCAAAGATAATTCTCTGGGCAGAGTCTCACTCTTGCCACCTGTCAGCGATCCACATCCCAGGCGTAGAGAACTCGGAGGCAGATTTTCTAAGTTGTCAGACTTTTCATCCGGGGGAGTGGGAACTCCATCCGGAGGTGTTTGCTCAACTGGTCCATCGTTGGGGCAAACCAGAACTGGATCTCATGGCGTATCGCCAGAATGCCAAGCTTCCTTGTTATGGATCCAGGTCCAGGGACCCGGGAGCAACGATGATAGATGCTCTAGCAGCTCCTTGGTTCTTCAACCTGGCCTATGTGTTTCCACCGTTTCCTCTGCTCCCTCGACTGATTGCCAAAATCAAACAGGAGAGAGCATTGGTGATTCTGATAGCGCCTGCGTGGCCACGCAGGACCTGGTATGCAGACCTAGTGGACATGTCATCTCTTCCACCATGGACTCTGCCTCTGAGGCAGGACCTTCTAATACAAGGTCCTTTCAATCATCCAAATCTAATTTCTCTGAGACTGACTGCATGGAGATTGAACGCTTGATTCTATCAAGGCGTGGCTTCTCCGAGTCAGTCATTGATACCTTAATACAGGCTCAGAAGCCTGTCACCAGGAAAATCTACCATAAGATATGGCGTAAATATCTTTATTGGTGTGAATCCAAGAGTTACTCATGGAGTAAGGTTAGGATTCCTAGGATATTGTCCTTTCTCCAAGAGGGTTTGGACAAAGGCTTATCAGCTAGTTCTTTAAAAGGACAGATCTCTGCTCTGTCTATTCTTTTGCACAAGCGTCTGGCAGAAGTTCCAGACGTCCAGGCATTTTGTCAGGCTTTGGTTAGGATTAAGCCTGTGTTTAAAACTGTTGCTCCCCCGTGGAGCTTAAACTTGGTTCTTAAAGTTCTTCAGGGAGTTCCGTTTGAACCCCTTCATTCCATTGATATTAAACTTTTATCTTGGAAAGTTCTGTTTTTGATGGCTATTTCCTCGGCTTGAAGAGTCTCTGAGTTATCTGCCTTACATTGTGATTCTCCTTATCTGATTTTTCATTCAGACAAGGTAGTTCTGCGTACCAAACCTGGGTTTTTACCTAAGGTGGTTTCTAACAGGAATATCAATCTAGAGATTGTTGTTCCATCATTGTGTCCTAATCCTTCTTCAAAGTAGGAACGTCTTTTGCATAATCTGGACGTAGTCCGTGCCTTGAAGTCTTACTTACAGGCTACTAAAGATTTTCGTCAAACATCTGCCCTGTTTGTCGTTTACTCTGGACAGAGGAGAGGTCAAAAAGCTTCGGCAACCTCTCTCTCCTTTTGGCTTTGGAGCATAATACGCTTAGCCTATGATACTGCTGGACAGCAGCCCCCTGAAAGGATTACAGCTCATTCTACTAGAGCTGTGGCTTCCACCTGGGCCTTTAAAAATGAGGTCTCTGTTGAACAGATTTGCAAGGCTGCGACTTGGTCTTCGCTTCACACCTTTTCAAAATTTTACAAATTTGACACTTTTGCTTCTTCGGAGGCTGTTTTTGGGAGAAAGGTTCTACAGGCAGTGGTTCCTTCCGTTTAAGTTCCTGCCTTGTCCCTCCCATCATCCGTGTACTTTAGCTTTGGTATTGGTATCCCACAAGTAATGGATGATCCGTGGACTGGATACACTTAACAAGAGAAAACATAATTTATGCTTACCTGATAAATTTATTTCTCTTGTAGTGTATCCAGTCCACAGCCCTCCCTGTCCTTTTAAGGCAGGTCTAAATTTTAATTAAACTACAGTCACCACTGCACCCTATGGTTTCTCCTTTCTCGTCTTGTTTCGGTCGAATGACTGGATATGGCAGTGAGGGGAGGAGCTATATAGCAGCTCTGCTGTGGGTGATCCTCTTGCAACTTCCTGTTGGGAAGGAGAATATCCCACAAGTAATGGATGATCTGTGGACTGGATACACTACAAGAGAAATAAATTTATCAGGTAAGCATAAATTATGTTTTCTCTTGTTAAGTGTATCCAGTCCACAGATCATCCATTACTTGTGGGATATTCTCCTTCCCAACAGGAAGTTGCAAGAGGATCACCCACAGCAGAGCTGCTATATAGCTCCTCCCCTCCCCTTTTTGTTTGGCGTTACCCTAAGTTAAACAGCTCTTTTACCTAAACAAATTACCAATTACCCCCTAACAGTAACCCCCCCACCCACCAAACCCCCCAAAATAAAAAACCTAACACTAAAAAAAACTAAATTACCCATTGCCCCTAAAGGGGCATTTGTATGGGCATTGCCCTTAAAAGGCCATTCAGCTCTTTTACTACCCTTAAAAAGGCAATCAGCTATTTTCCAGCCCAAAAACCCTAATCTAAAAAAAAAAGCCACCCCAAAAAATAAAATAAAAGCCTAAGACTAAGCCCTAAATAGGTACTCACCTGTCCTGAAGTCCGGCAGAGAAGGTCTTCTTCCAGGCTGCTCCATCATCTTCTATCTTCTTCCGAAACGAAGGCGGCGCAGAGAGGATGTGCGGAAATGTCTTCCCCGGTGCGTGGATCCTCAGCGGCGGTCCTCAATGGCTGCGGTCCTCTGTGGCAACGTTGCTCGGAGGCATGGAGGTCCCTCTTCATCCAATGTCCGTCGTAGACTGAAGATGGGCTGGAAAAGAGCTGATTGCCCTTTTAAGGGCAGTAAAAGACCTGAATGCCCTTTTAAGGGCAAATGTCCATACAAATGTCTCTTTAGGGGCAATGGGTAGTTTAGGTTTTTTTAGTGTTATTTTTATTTATTTTGGTGGGTGGGGGTTTTTTATTGTTAGGGGGGATTTAGTCATTTTTAAATGTAAAAGAGCTGTTTAACTTAGGGCAATGCCCTACAAAAAGCCCTTTTAAGGGTGATTGGTAGTTTAGTTTAGGGGGTGTTTTTATTTGGGGGGGGGCTTTTTTATTTTCATAGGGATTAGGTTTAAATTTTTTTATTTTTGATAAAAAATAAATTCTTTAATTTTAGAGGTTTTTATTTTTTGTAATTTTAGATTTTTTTTTGTAATTTAATATTTGGTTTTATTTAAGTGTAATTTGCATTGTGGGGTTTGGCGGTTTTGGAGTTAATAGGTTAATTAGGTTTATTGCGATGTGGGAGTTTGGCGGTTTTGGGGTTAATAGGTTAATTATGTTTATTGTGATGTGGGGATTTGTTGGTTTAGGGGTTAATTAGGTTTATTGTGATGTGGGTGATTGGCGGTTAAGGGGTTAGCAGTTTAATTATGTTATTTGCGGATTAGGGGTTAATTACTTTATTATTTTGCGATGTGGGGGTTAGCGGTTTCGGTGTTTGTTAATACTTTGTGCGGGAGGTTAGGTTTTTTTGTTATACTTTGTGCGGGCGGTTACATGTTTTTTCGTTATTTCATGCGGTTGCATGTTTTTTTGTTTTTTTAAGGCTTCAGGTTTGCCTACGCTGCATCCAGGTGGATTCCGAAAATGACAGGATGGTGAAAGAATCCACCTCCGATTAATTATTTCACCACCCTGCCTTTTTCGGAATCCAGCGGGATGCAGCTTTGCTGCATCCAGGTGGATTCTTTTGGCTGCGCGTGCAGCCAACATTCCTTTGAAGATGCGTGTGCAACTGGCGATTATAGTATAGATTGTCACATACACTGCTGCCATATATTGAGAAAGGGCTTATTGTTAGCCCGAAACGTTGCTGTATTTGACCTGTGTTTAAAAATAAAAGTCACTTTGCTCACTGCTGGAGGCTGCCTTCTTTTACTTGAATTGTTTGGGCTTGGTCAGCCCTCTCCGTGCACTAGTGAGTAGTGGGTGCTGTATCCATCTGTATTCATTTGAAGCCATATATTGTCGAGCAGACATTATTCTCTGTAGCGTACTAGGTAATAGATTTATTAAAAGTCGAGTGGACATTATTTGCTGTAGCATATGCTGTCGGCATTTAACATTGCACAAGCATTTCTGGTGAAATGATTGTGCAATGCCTCCCCCTGCTCACTGGTGGCCAATCGGCTGCTAGCAGGGGCTGTCAATTATCCCGATCGGATTGGGATGAATTCAATCCGCCACCTAAGCTTCTTAATTTCCGTTTCAGACGAGCCTGAAACGATGGGGCTCCAAAGCAGCATTCGCTGCTTAATAAATGGAGCCCTAGGAGTAAATAAGAAAGTGTTGTTTCTCCAACATAGGTGTGTCCGGTCCACGGCGTCATCCTTACTTGTGGGATATTCTCTTCCCCAACAGGAAATGGCAAAGAGCCCAGCAAAGCTGGTCACATGATCCCTCCTAGGCTCCGCCTACCCCAGTCATTCTCTTTGCCGTTGTACAGGCAACATCTCCACGGAGATGGCTTAGAGTTTTTTAGTGTTTAACTGTAGTTTTTATTATTCAATCAAGAGTTTGTTATTTTAAAATAGTGCTGGTATGTACTATTTACTCAGAAACAGAAAAGAGATGAAGATTTCTGTTTGTATGAGGAAAATGATTTTAGCACCGTAACTAAAATCCATGGCTGTTCCACACAGGACTGTTGAGAGCAATTAACTTCAGTTGGGGGAACAGTGTGCAGTCTCTTACTGCTTGAGGTATGACACATTCTAACAAGACGATGTAATGCTGGAAGCTGTCATTTTCCCTATGGGATCCGGTAAGCCATGTTTATTAAGATAGTAAATAAGGGCTTCACAAGGGCTTATTAAGACTGTAGACTTTTTCTGGGCTAAATCGATTCATTATTAACACATATTTAGCCTTGAGGAATCATTTATTCTGGGTATTTCGATATGATTATATCGGCAGGCACTGTTTTTGACACCTTATTCTTTAGGGGCTTTCCCTAATCATAGTCAGAGCCTCATTTTCGCGCCGGTATGGCGCACTTGTTTTTGAGGACAGCATGGCATGCAGCTGCATGTGTGTGGAGCTCTGTTACATAGAAAAGTCTTTCTGAAGGCATCATTTGGTATCGTATTCCCCTTTGGGCTTGGTTGGGTCTCAGCAAAGCAGATTCCAGGGACTGTAAAGGGGTTAAATATAAAAACGGCTCCGGTTCCGTTATTTTAAGGGTTAAAGCTTCCAAATTTGGTGTGCAATACTTTTAAGGCTTTAAGACACTGTGGTGAAATTTTGGTGAATTTTGAACAATTCCTTCATACTTTTTCGCAATTGCAGTAATAAAGTGTGTTTAGTTTAAAATTTAAAGTGACAGTAACGGTTTTATTTTAAAACGTTTTTTGTGCTTTGTTATCAAGTTTATGCCTGTTTAACATGTCTGAACTACCAGATAGATTGTGTTCTGACTGTGGGGAAACCAAGGTTCCTTCTCATTTAACTATATGTATTTTATGTCATAAAAAAATTTAGTAAAAATGATGCCCAAGATGATTCCTCAAGTGAGGGGAGTAAGCATGGTACTGCATCATCCCCTCCTTCGTCTACACCAGTCTTGCCCATACAGGAGGCCCCTAGTACATCTAGTGCGCCAATACTCCTTACTATGCAACATTTAACGGCTGTAATGGATAATTCTATCAAAAACATTTTAGCCAATATGCCCACTTATCAGCGAAAGCGCGACTGCTCTGTTTTAGAAAATTCTGTAGAGCATGAGAACGCTGATGATATGGTTCCTGAAGGGCCCCTACACCAGTCTGAGGGGGCCAGGGAGGTTTTGTCTGAGGGAGAAATTTCAGATTCAGGAAACATTTCTCAACAAGCTGAACCTGATGTGATTACTTTTAAATTTAAGTTGGAACATCTCCGCGCTCTGCTTAAGGAGGTGTTATCCAATTTGGATGATTGTGATTATCTGGTCATTCCAGAACCACTATGTAAAATGGAAAAGTTCTTAGAGGCCCCGGGGCCCCCCGAAGCTTTTCCTATATCCAAGCGGGTGGCGTACATTGTTAGTAAAGAATGGGACAGGCCCGGTATACCTTTAGTACCTCCCCCCATATTTATAAAATTGTTTTCCTATAGTCGACCCCAGATAGGACTGATGGCAGACAGTCCCCAAGGTCGAGGGGGCGGTTTCTACTCTACACAAGCGCGCCACTATACCCATAGAAGATAGTTGTGCTTTCCAAGATCCTATGGATAAAAAATTAGAAGGTCTGCTAAAGATGTTTGTTCAGCAAGGTTCCCTTCTACAACCAATTGCATGCATTGTCCCTGTCACTGCAGCCGCGTGTTTCTAGTTTGATGAGCTAGGAAAGGCGATTATTAGTAATTCTTCTTCTTATGAGGAGATTATGGACAGAATTCGTGCTCTTAAATTGGCTAATTCTTTCACCCTAGACGCCACCTTGCAATTGGCTAGGTTAGCGGCGAAAAAATTCTGGGTTTGCTATTGTGGCGCAGAGCGCTTTGGTTAAAATCTTGGGCAGCGGATGCGTCTTCCAAGAACAAATTGCTTGACATTCCTTTCAAGGGGAAAAACACTCTTTGGCCCTGACTTGAAGGAGATTATCTCTGATATCACTGGGGGCAAGGGCCACGCCCTTCCTCAGGATAGGTCTTTTCAAGACCAAAAATAAACCTAAGTTTCGTCCCTTTCGCAGAAACGGATCAGCCCCAAGGGCTACGTCCTCTAAGCAGGAAGGTAATACTTCTCAAGCCAATCCAGCCTGGAGACTTATGCAAGGCTGGAACAAAGGAAAGCAGGCCAGGAAACCTGCCACTGCTACCAAGACAGCATGAAATGCGGGCCCCCGATCCGGGACCGGATCTGGTGGGGGGCAGACTCTCTCTCTTCGCTCAGGCTGGGGCAAGAGATGTTCTGGATCCTTGGGCGCTAGAAATAGTCTCCCAAGGTTATTCTCTGGAGTTCAAGGGGCTTCCTCCAAGGGGGAGGTTCCACAGGTCTCAGTTGTCTTCAGACCACATAAGAAGACAGGCATTCTTACATTGGGTAGAAGACCTGCTAAAAATGGGAGTGATTCATCCTGTTCCATTAGGAGAACAAGGGATGGGGTTCTACTCCAATCTGTTCATAGTTCCCAAAAAAGAGGGAACGTTCTGACCAATCTTAGATCTCAAGATCTTGAACAAGTTTCTCAAGGTTCCATCGTTCAAGATGGAAACCATTCGAACACTTCTTCCTTCCATCCAGGAAGGTCAATTCATGACCAAGGTGGATTTCAAGGATGCGTATCTACATATTCCTATCCACAAGGAACATCATCGGTTCCTAAGGTTTGCATTCCTGGACAAGTTCTCATAGGTACTAGGGTCCCTTCTGGCGGTGCTAAGACCAAGGGGCATTGCTGTAGTACCTTACTTGGACGACATTCTGATTCGAGCGTCGTCCCTTCCTCAAGTAAAGGCTCACACGGACATTGTCCTGGCCTTTCTCAGATCTCACGGATGGAAAGTGAACGTGGAAAAGAGTTCTCTATCTCCGTCAACGAGGGTTCCCTTCTTGGGAACTATAATAGACTCCTTAGAAATGAGGATTTTTCTGACAGAAGCCAGAAAAACAAAACTTCTAGACTCTTGTCGGATACTTCATTCCGTTCCTCTTCCTTCCATAGCGCAGTGCATGGAAGTGATAGGTTTGATGGTAGCGGCAATGGACATAGTTCCTTTTGTGCGCATTCATCTAAGACCATTACAACTGTTCATGCTCAGTCAGTGGAATGGGGACTATTCAGACTTGTCTCCGAAGATACAAGTAAATCAGAGGACCAGAGACTCATTCCATTGGTGGCTGTCCCTGGACAACCTGTCACAAGGGATGACCTTCCGCAGACCAGAGTGGGTCATTGTCACGACCGACGCCAGTCTGATGGGCTGGGGCGCGGTCTGGGGATCCCTGAAAGCTCAGGGTCTTTGGTCTTGGGTAGAATCTCTTCTACCGATAAATATTCTGGAACTGAGAGCGATATTCAATGCTCTCAAAGCTTGGCCTCAGCTAGCGAGGGCCAAGTTCATACATCAACCATCAGGGGGGAACAAGGAGTTCCCTAGCGATGGAAGAAGTGACCAAAATCATTCTATGGGCGGAGTCTCACTCCTGCCACCTGTCTGCTATCCACATCCCAGGAGTGGAAAATTGGGAAGTGGATTTTCTGAGTCGTCAGACATTGCATCCGGGGGAGTGGGAACTCCATCCGGAAATCTTTGCCCAAGTCACTCAACCGTGGGGCATTCCAGACACGGATCTGATGGCCTCTCGTCAGAACTTCAGAGTTCCTTACTACGGGTACAGATCCAGGGATCCCAAGGCGGCTCTAGTGGATGCACTAGTAGCACCTTGGACCTTCAAACTAGCTTATGTGTTCCCGCCGTTTCCTCTCATCCCCAGGCTGGTAGCCAGGATCAATCAGGAGAGGGCGTCGGTGATTTTGATAGCTCCTGCGTGGCCACGCAGGACTTGGTATGCAGATCTGGTGAATATGTCATCGGCTCCACCATGGAAGCTACCTTTGAGACGAGACCTTCTTGTTCTAGGTCCGTTCGACCCACTCCAGCTGACTGTTTGGAGATTGAACGCTTGATCTTATCAAAGCGAGGGTTCTCAGATTCTGTTATTAATACTCTTGTTCAGGCCTGAAAGCCTGTAACCAGAAAAATTACCACATAATTTGGTATATCTGTTGGTGTGAATCTGCAGGATTCCCTTGGGACAAGGTTAAGATTCCTAAGAGTCTATCCTTCCTTCGAGAAGGATTGGAAAAAGGATTATCTGCAAGTTCCTTGATGGGACAGATTTCTGCCTTGTCTGTGTTACTTCACAAAAAGCTGGCAGCTGTGCCAGATGTTCTAGCCTTTGTTCAGGCTCTGGTTAGAATCAAGCCTGTTTACAAAATTTTGACTCCTCCTTGGAGTCTCAACCTAGTTCTTTCAGTTCTTCAGGGGGTTCCGTTTGAACCCTTACATTCCGTTGATATTAAGTTATTATCTTGGAAAGTTTTGTTTTTGGTTGCAATTTCTTCTGCTAGAAGAGTTTCAGAATTATCTGCTCTGCAGTGTTCTTCTCCTTATCTGGTGTTCCATGCAGATAAGGTGGTTTTGCGTACTAAACCTGGTTTTCTTCCAAAAGTTGTTTCTAACAAAAACATTAACCAGGAGATAGTTGTGCCTTCTTTGTGTCCTAATCCAGTTTCAAAGAAGGAACGTTTGTTGCACAACTTGGATGTAGTTCGTGCTCTCAAATTTTACTTAGCAGCTACTAAGGATTTCAGACAAACTTTGTCTTTGTTTGTTGTTTATTCTGGTAAACGGAGAGGTCAAAAAGCAACTTCTACCTCTCTCTCCTTCTGGATTAAAAGCATTATCCGATTGGCTTATGAGACTGCCGGACGGCAGCCTCCTGAAAGAATCACAGCTTACTCCACTAGGGCTGTGGCTTCCACATGGGCCTTCAAGAACGAGGCTTCTGTTGATCAGATATGTAAGGCAGCGACTTGGTCTTCACTGCACACTTTTTCTAAATTTTACAAATTTGATACTTTTGCTTCTTCTGAGGCTATTTTTGGGAGAAAGGTTTTGCAAGCCGTGGTGCCTTCCATTTAGGTGACCTGATTTGCTCCCTCCCTTCATCCGTGTCCTAAAGCTTTGGTATTGGTTCCCACAAGTAAGGATGACGCCGTGGACCGGACACACCTATGTTGGAGAAAACAGAATTTATGTTTACCTGATAAATTACTTTCTCCAACGGTGTGTCCGGTCCACGGCCCGCCCTGGTTTTTTTAATCAGGTCTGATAATTTATTTTCTTTAACTACAGTCACCACGGTAACATATGGTTTCTCCTATGCAAATATTCCTCCTTAACGTCGGTCGAATGACTGGGGTAGGCGGAGCCTAGGAGGGATCATGTGACCAGCTTTGCTGGGCTCTTTGCCATTTCCTGTTGGGGAAGAGAATATCCCACAAGTAAGGATGACGCCGTGGACCGGACACACCGTTGGAGAAAGTAATTTATCAGGTAAACATAAATTCTGTTTTTCTTCAAATTGCATGCACAGCTTTCTGAATTAGTGATTTTGGCTTTCATGTCCCTTTAATTTGCAGTATTTTTTTGGTTTGTTTTTTTCCTACCACTGCCAGATAACGTTTCACAGTATAATGTGTTAGTCTCACAATCTATCTCCCAGTAAGTGTGTGCTTACTGCGCATGCGTTCCCTAGTCTGTTTGTAAACATGAGCAGCAATAGAATTATTTGCACGTTGTTACAGACACTGTAATCTGTGCCACAGCTCGTGAGATCCTAAGGATTTCTTGTGTTTTGTTTGGCTCTGGAATATCCAGTGGATGTGAGCTTTTTATGAGACTAACCAGAAGGTCCGGAAAGCAAGGGGGCCAGAGACCACAATGTTATTTCTGGAAATAAAAGCTCTCTAGTGGAAAGGTTATTTAGCCTATGTGACTTCTACAAAACTACATTTAATCCCATCAGGATATCATTTTATTGTTAATAATTAGGGTCAGTTTACAGGTATATATTTTTTTAGCTGGCTTGTTGTTTTATAATATAAACACTTTCTTGTTTTTCTGAAATTTAAGGCACCGTGAAATGTTATAAAGAATATACAGTCATAGTTGCCGATATTTGAAAAAATCTCCTGGGACACTTTGCTTCAGATTCACGCCCATTTACGGTTTGCATAGCCCCGCCCACTCAGATTGACCCCCCAATACACACATAAAATTCTAGTAGTATAATTTAGCTATACTGATTACTTAAAGGGACAGGAAAGATTAAATTAAACTTTCTTGATTCAGACAGGGTATGCCATTTTTAACTTTGTTAAACACTATATGTACAAGTCCCCAGCAGTAGCAATGCACTACTGGGAGCTAGCTGTTGATAGGTGGCTACAGACATTTGTCTTTTGTCATTGGCTCACCAGATGTGTTTAGCTAGCTCCCAGCAGTGCATTGCTCTAAACTGATTTTATGATGTGCTTTACAACGCCGTAACATAAAACTCATAACTAAAGTGCTAAAAAGTACACTAACACCCATGAACTGCCTATTAACCCTTAAAAACCGAGGCCCTCCCACATCGAAAACACTAAAATAAAAATTTTAACCCCTAATCTGCCGCTCCGGACACCGCCGCCACCTACATTATATTTATGTACCCCTAATCTGCTACCCCCAACATTGCCGACACCTACATTATATTTATTAACCCCTAATATGCCGCCGCCACCTACCTACACTTATTAACCCCTAATCTGCCGCACCCAACGTCGCCGCCAATATAATAAACATATTAACCCCTAAACCACTGCACTTCCGCCTCGCAAACATTAGTTAAATATTATTAACCCCTAATCTGCCATCCCAAACATCGCCACCACCTACCTACATTTATTAACCCCTAATCTGCCGCCCCCAACGTCGCTGCCACTATATTAAAGTTATTAACCCCTAAACCTAAGTCTAACCCTAAACCTAACACCCACTAACTTAAATATAATTGAAATAAGTCTAAATAAAATTGCTTTCATTAACTAAATTATTCCTATTTAAAACTAAATACTTACCTGTAAAATAAACCCTAAGCTAGCTACAATATAACTAATAGTTAAAAGAAAGAAAAGAGAGAGACTAAATAGCACTACTATCCGGTGTACTTGAGATGCTCTATAATAATTGAGGCAGGTAATTCACCTTGCTATAATATTAGAGTTAGGTGCTGTGTACTTTTGGACTACAAAAGAGGGGTTGATTCAATACAAAGATTGAAGCGTGTACACTTATTAGCACTCACATCTCATGGTGATGTGGCTTTAAATTTAGAACCTTTAGTGCCAAAAAGGGGGGACGGTCTGTGCCGTAAAAATAAAATATAACCTTTATTAGATTTGTTAAAAAAGATTCCACAAAACAAACATAAACATATATATATTAAAAACACTTAATGTTGAAAAGGATAATATCACGAGGATTGAAATGCTAAACGTAGCTATCTGTAAGGAAAGTTATCTTCAGGCTTATGGTTAGGGGTATTCCTGGTTCCCTGGATGTCTCCTGGTTATAGCTGCTGCTATATGTGATATATAATGCTTGTGAAAATAGTGGTACTATTATCTTGTTCAAATATTATAGTTATTCGTAGTCTCAAAAATCTTTTGAAAATAGACTTATTTTACAGTGTAGTACCTATAAATGTAATTGTAAATGCTTCTCGGGCATGTGCTTAGGGTTCTTTGATATTAATGCTGCTAACGCAGTGATACTTATTAATGTATAGCACAAATAGTGGTACTATTATCTTGTTCAAATATTATAGTTATTCGTAGTCTCAAAAATCTTTTGAAAATAGACTTATTTTACAGTGTAGTACCTATAAATGTAATTGTAAATGCTTCTCGGGCATGTGCTTAGGGTTCTTTGATATTAATGCTGCTAACGCAGTGATACTTATTAATGTATAGCACTAGTTATTGTGATACTGTTGCATTATCACTTTCTGGACATATAGTTGCTATCGTATGCTTGTTATATACCTCCCCTTTCAAAGGGTTAATTTGGCTAAGTTCTTAATGCAAATATAATAACCTATTGAATTTTCATAATTAAAAGGTATGCCCTAATAATATTGGGTATGTATTTTTCGTTATTTAGCATAAATATTCTGCTGTTGTAGGGCTGTATGCAATTTTCAACGTTAATACGAATGTTGCTATTAGGACATAGCGTTATACAAGTCCACACAGTGTGAATTGTATCTAGATTACTGGTCTATGTTTTCATGGAGGTATTTGTTGTTTATCCCTCAGTCATTTATACTGTGCGTTGTGCAGATTAACACAATATCAATTTATATTCGGATTATTCCGATTGTTAGGTTGTGTTTTTCTGAGGGTATTTGGCGCATATTCCCTGGTGCTTGGTGCCAACAATATCAAGTATTTCAATGCTATGGATATCTTGCACTGATATCAACAAATGTACTGCTGTTAGCTAGAGCTTTAGTACGATTGGTCTTTTAATTTAATAATTTCATTCATCATTCATACTCAAATGCCCAAGAGCTGCACTATGTCAGCAACTATTAGTTAAATCTCATTTGCATAACTTGCTATAATCGTAAGATATACTATCGTTAGCTTTATATTTATAGTTAGCTTAATATTTTCATTTGTGTGGCGGTCCACCTTGCATTCATACACTTGGCTTACTAGCCGTTCTATACTGCTTAGATGTGGACTAGTCACTATAATAGTTTTCTAGTGAGCTAAGCTATAGTAATTTCCTCAAAAACGTAATACACCTAACTTCAACCTTTTAGTTAGCTGATTAGCTGATAAAAAAGTTTGGCTTAAAGCCTAACAACATATTCAAAGCCCTAACATGTTTCGCCACCAACGTGGCTTTCTCAAAGGGTACGGCGCGGCGTTTGGCGTTTGAGAAAGCCACGTTGGTGGCGAAACATGTTAGGGCTTTGAATATGTTGTTAGGCTTTAAGCCAAACTTTTTTATCAGCTAATGTTGGAATAAGGATATAGTATTTAGTTACACCACTGAAACCTTAACGGTACAATTACGGAAGGCGCACTGCCTAGTTATAAGTTAAAAGGTTGAAGTTAGGTGTATTACGTTTTTGAGGAAATTACTATAGCTTAGCTCACTAGAAAACTATTATAGTGACTAGTCCACATCTAAGCAGTATAGAACGGCTAGTAAGCCAAGTGTATGAATGCAAGGTGGACCGCCACACAAATGAAAATATTAAGCTAACTATAAATATAAAGCTAACGATAGTATATCTTACGATTATAGCAAGTTATGCAAATGAGATTTAACTAATAGTTGCTGACATAGTGCAGCTCTTGGGCATTTGAGTATGAATGATGAATGAAATTATTAAATTAAAAGACCAATCGTACTAAAGCTCTAGCTAACAGCAGTACATTTGTTGATATCAGTGCAAGATATCCATAGCATTGAAATACTTGATATTGTTGGCACCAAGCACCAGGGAATATGCGCCAAATACCCTCAGAAAAACACAACCTAACAATCGGAATAATCCGAATATAAATTGATATTGTGTTAATCTGCACAACGCACAGTATAAATGACTGAGGGATAAACAACAAATACCTCCATGAAAACATAGACCAGTAATCTAGATACAATTCACACTGTGTGGACTTGTATAACGCTATGTCCTAATAGCAACATTCGTATTAACGTTGAAAATTGCATACAGCCCTACAACAGCAGAATATTTATGCTAAATAACGAAAAATACATACCCAATATTATTAGGGCATACCTTTTAATTATGAAAATTCAATAGGTTATTATATTTGCATTAAGAACTTAGCCAAATTAACCCTTTGAAAGGGGAGGTATATAACAAGCATACGATAGCAACTATATGTCCAGAAAGTGATAATGCAACAGTATCACAATAACTAGTGCTATACATTAATAAGTATCACTGCGTTAGCAGCATTAATATCAAAGAACCCTAAGCACATGCCCGAGAAGCATTTACAATTACATTTATAGGTACTACACTGTAAAATAAGTCTATTTTCAAAAGATTTTTGAGACTACGAATAACTATAATATTTGAACAAGATAATAGTACCACTATTTGTGCTATACATTAATAAGTATCACTGCGTTAGCAGCATTAATATCAAAGAACCCTAAGCACATGCCCGAGAAGCATTTACAATTACATTTATAGGTACTACACTGTAAAATAAGTCTATTTTCAAAAGATTTTTGAGACTACGAATAACTATAATATTTGAACAAGATAATAGTACCACTATTTTCACAAGCATTATATATCACATATAGCAGCAGCTATAACCAGGAGACATCCAGGGAACCAGGAATACCCCTAACCATAAGCCTGAAGATAACTTTCCTTACAGATAGCTACGTTTAGCATTTCAATCCTCGTGATATTATCCTTTTCAACATTAAGTGTTTTTAATATATATATGTTTATGTTTGTTTTGTGGAATCTTTTTTAACAAATCTAATAAAGGTTATATTTTATTTTTACGGCACAGACCGTCCCCCCTTTTTGGCACTAAAGGTTCTAAATTTAAAGCCACATCACCATGAGATGTGAGTGCTAATAAGTGTACACGCTTCAATCTTTGTATTGAATCAACCCCTCTTTTGATAACTAATAGTTACATTGTAGCTATTTTAGGATTTATTTTTATTTTACAGGCAAGTTTGTATTTATTTAACTAGGTAGAATAGCTATTAAATAGTTATTAGCTATTTAATAACTACCTAGCTAAAATAAATACAAATTTACCTGTAAAATAAAACCTAACCTAAGTTACACTAACACCTAACACTACACTACAATTAAATAAATTAAATACAATTACCTAAATTAAATTAAATTAGCTATAGTACAAAAAAAAAAAACCCACTAAATTACAGAAAATAATAAACAAATTAAAGAAATTTAAACTAATCACACCTGATCTAATAGCCCTAATAAAATAAAAAGCCCCCCCCCCAAATAAAAAAAAAACGTTGACTAAACTACCAATAGCTCTTAAAAGGGCCTTTTGTGGGGCATTGCCCCAAAGTAATCAGCTCTTTTACCTGTAAAACAAAATACAAACAACCCCCCCCCCCAACAGTAAAACCCACCACCCACACAACCCACACACTGAAAAGGGCATTTGGGTGGGCATTGCCCTTAAAAAGGCAGTTAGCTCTTTTGCCGCCCAAACCCTAATCTAAAAACTAAAACCCACCCAATACACCCTTAAAAAACCTAACACTAACCCCCTGAAGATCGACTTACTGGGAGACGTCTTCATCCAAGCCAGGCAAAGTGGTCCTCCAGACGGGCAGAAGTCTTCATCCAAGCCGGGCAAAAGTCTTCATCCAGACGGCATCTTCTATCTTCATCCATCCGACGCGGAGCGGGTCCATCTTCAAGACATCCGACGCGGAGCATCCTCTTCTGGCGTCGACTAAAACAGAATGAAGGTACCTTTAAGTGACCTCATCCAAGATGGCGTCCCTTAGATTCTGATTGGCTGATAGAATTCTATCAGCCAATCGGAATTAAGGTAGAAAAAATCCTATTGGCTGATGCAATCAGCCAATAGGATTGAGCTCGAATTCTATTGGCTGATTGGATCAGCCAATAGAATGCAAGCTCAATCCTATTGGCTGATTGCATCAGCCAATAGGATTGAACTTCAATTCTATTGGCTGATTGCATCAGCCAATAAAAAAATTTCTACCTTAATTACGATTGGCTGATAGAATTCTATCAGCCAATCGGAATCTAAGGTACGCCATCTTGGATGACGTCACTTAAAGGTACTTTCATTCTGTTTTTGTCGTTTCCAGAAGAGGATGCTCCGCGTCGGATGTCTTGAAGATGGCCCCGCTCCGCGCCGGATGGATGAAGATAGAAGATGCCGTCTGGATGAAGACTTCTGCCTGTCTGGAGGACCACTTCTGCCCGGCTTGGATGAAGACTTCTGCCCGTCTGGAGGACCACTTCTGCCCGGCTTGGATGAAGACTTCTGCCCGTCTGGAGGACCACTTCGCCCGGCTTGGATGAAGACTTCTCACGGTACGTCGATCTTTAGGGGGTCAGTGTTAGGTTTTTTAAGGGTGTATTGGGTGGGTTTTATTTTTTAGATTAGGGTTTGGGCAGCAAAAGAGCTAATTGCCCTTTTAAGGCCAATGCCCATCCAAATGCCCTTTTCAGGGCAATGGGGAGCTTAGGTTTTTTTAGATAGTATTTTATTTGGGGGGTTGGTTGTGTGGGTGGTGGGTTTTACTGTTAGGGATTAATAAGTATAATGTAGGTGACGGCGGTGTCCGGAGCGGCAGATTAAGGGTTAATAAGTATACTATAGGTGTTGGCGATGTCGGGGGCGGCAGATTAGGGGTTAATAAGTGTAAGATTAGGGGTGTTTAGACTCGGGGTTCATGTTAGGGTGTTAGGTGTAAACATAACTTTTATTTCCCCATAGGAATCAATGGGGCTGTGTTAGTGAGTTGTACGCTGCTTTTTTTTGGTGTTGGACTTTTTTTTAGCCGGCTCTCCCCATTGATTCCTATGGGGAAATCCTGCATGAGCACGTTACACAAGCTCACCGCTGACTTAAGCAGCTCTGGTATTGGAGTTCGGTAAGGAGCAACATTTTGCTCAACGCTCACTTTTTGTCTTTTAACGACGGGTTTGTAAAAACTCGTAATACCAGCGCTGTAGGTAAGTGAACGGTGATGGAAAACTGCTTGTTAACACCCTTTAGCCTCTAACGCAAAATTCGTAATCTAGGTGATAATTTGCTATACTATCATAGCCACCTTTTAGATAAGCATCATTTATTAAAAAAAAAAAAGGAAAAAAAAATACTTATTTGGCTACTTTATTAGTCATTTGCATTGCCTCCAATTTCACTGAATCATTACATTATTGGTTATGAGTGCACCCATAGGTAATTTAGAGCTATAGATGAGTAGTAAAATATATATTTCTCTTGCAAGATGTATCAAGTCCATGGATTCATCCAATACTTGTGGGATATTCTCCTTCCCAACAGGAAGTGGCAAAGAGAGCACCCACAGCAGAGCTGTCTATATAGCTCCTCCCCTAGCTCCACCCCCCAGTCATTCTCTTTGCCGGCTCTAAGCAATAAGGAAGGGTAAAGTGATTGTGGTGACAAAAATGTTAGTTTTTATTTTCTCAAGCGAGAGTTATTTTAAATGGTACCGGTGTGTACTATTTACTCTCAAGCAGAAAAGAGATGAAGATTTCTGCATGGTGGATGATGATCTTAGCATTTTGTAACTAAGATCCACTGCTCTTCCCACAGAGGCTGAGGAGTACAGGAAACTTCAGTTGGGGAACGGTTTGCATGCTATGCTGCACTGAGGTATGTTCAGTCATTTTTTTTCTAGAAACACTGTGATATTTCAAGGAAAGGCTGACAGTATCCCCATGAGGGGAAGGGTAAGCTGTATTCAGAGACTTAGTGTGGAATTACCAGTTTGCATAAGGGCTAAATTAATCCTGGTTGACACTTCTTTGGTTAAGAAGGCTAACGTTTTTATTCGAGTATTGGAAAACGTTTTTTGAGGGACTGTTGGAGGTTCATTTGGCTTATTTAAGGTTTTTAACCCACATGGCTAGCTTGAAACACTTTAGTGTGTTTCTTTAAGGCCCCACAGACATCGAGTGAGGTGGGAGGGGCCTATTTTCGCGCCTCAGTTGCGCAGTTGTTTTTTCATTGCAAGTCATCAAGCTGCTACACCGGAGGATCCTGCTCTAATTTAAGGGCCAACAAGAAATATTTTCCCCACAAAATCAACCCCTAAGGGCAGGTAGGCGCCACAGCAGAGCTGTGGCAAGGAGCTGACTGTTTTTTTCCGGTTTTTGATGTTTGTCAATCCGGTTTTTACATTAAGGGGTTAAATGTTTATTTTGCTGGTGGGGCAATCTTACTAAAGCTTTATGAATACACTGTAAAAATTTCGAAAAATTTGCTGCATTTTTCGACTGTTTTTCAGAACGTGTGCACCTTTTTTTTCTCTTAAAGGCACAGTACCGTTTTTTCTAACTGTTGTTTTTACTTTGAATAAAGTGTTTTCCAAGCTTGCTTGTTTCATTACTAGCCTGTTAAACATGTCTGACATCAATGAAACTCCTTGTTCAATATGTTTAGAAGCCTTTGTGGAACCCCCTCTTAGAATGTGTTCCACTTGTACTGATATGTCTATAAACTTTAAAGAGCATATTGTAGCCCTTAAAAATGTAGCGCTAGAGGATTCTCAGACAGAAAGAAATGAGGTTATGCCATCTAGTTCTCCCCAAGTGTCACAACCAGTAACGCCCGCACAAGTGACGCCAAGTACCTCTAGTGCGTCTACTTCATTTACCTTACAAGACATGGCAGTAGTTATGAATTCTACCCTCACATAGATTTTATCTAAACTGCCTGGGTTGAAAGGGAAGCGTGATAGCTCTGGGTTAAGAACAAATGCCGAGCTTTCTGACGCTTTAGTAGCCGTATCCAATATTCCCTCACAATGTTCTGAGGTAGGGATGAGGGATTTGCTGTCTGAGGGAGAGATTTCTGATTCAGGAAAGACGCTCCCTCAGACAGACTCTGATATGACGGTCTTTAAATTCAACCCAGAACACCTCCGCTTGTTGCTCAAGGAGGTATTGGCGACTCTGGATGATTGTGACCCTATTGTGGTTCCAGAGAAATTGTGTAAAATGGACAAATACTTAGAGGTTCCTTTTTACACTGATGTTTTTCCGGTTCCTAAGAGGATTGCGGATATTGTTTCTAAGGAGTGGGATAGACCAGGTATACCGTTCGCCCCCCCCCTCCTACTTTTAAGAAAATGTGTCCCATATCTGACACCATGCGGGACTCGTGGCAGATGGTCCCTAAGGTGGAGGGAGCTGTTTCTACACTAGCTAAGCGTACAACTATACCTATTGAAGACAGTTGTGCTTTCAAAGATCCTATGGATAAAAAATTAGAGGGTCTCCTAAAGAAAATTTTGTTCATCAAGGTTTTCTTCTTCAACCTATTGCATGCATTGTTCCTGTAACTACTGCAGCTGCTTTTTGGTTCGAGGCTCTAGAGGAGGCTCTCCAGGGGGAGACCCCATTAGATGATATTCTGGATAGAATTAAGGCTCTTAAGCTGGCCAATTCTTTCATTACAGATGCCGCTTTTCAACTGGCTAAATTAGCGGCAAAAAATTCAGGGTTTGCCATTTTAGCGCATAGAGCGTTATGGCTCAAGTCCTGGTCAGCTGATGTGTCATCAAAATCAAAGCTTTTGACCATCCCTTTCAAAGGAAAGACCCTATTCAGGCCTGAACTGAAGGAAATTATTTCAGACATCACTGGAGGGAAGGGCCATACCCTCCCTCAGGATAAAACAAATAAAATAAAGACCAAACAAAATAATTTTAGTTCCTTTTGAAACTTCAAGAGTGGTCCCGCTTCAGCTTCCCCCGCTGCAAAGCAAGAGGGGAATTTTGCTCAATCCAAGTCAGTCTGGAGACCTAACCAGGCTTGGAACAAGGGTAAACAGGCCAAGAAGCCTGCAGCTGCCTCCAAGACAGCATGAAGGGGTAGCCCCTGATCCGGGACCGGATCTAGTAGGGGTCAGACTCTCTCTCTCTTCGCTCAGGCTTGGGCAAGAAATGTTCACGATTCCTGGGCTTTAGAAATTGTTTCCCAGGGATATCTTCTGGACTTCAAAGATTCCCCCCCCCCAGGGGGGAGATTTCACATTTCTCAATTGTCTGCAAACCAGACAAAAAGAGAGGCATTCTTACGCTGTGTAGAAGACCTACATACCATGGGAGTTATTCACCCGGTTCCAAGAGCGGAACAGGGGCAATGGTTTTACTCCAACCTGTTTGTGGTTCCCAAAAAAGAAGGAACTTTCAGACCAATCTTGGATCTCAAGATCCTAAACAAATTCCTCAGTGTCCCGTCTTTCAAGATGGAGACTTTTCGGACTATTCTGCCACTGATCCAGGAGGGTCAATATATGACCACTGTGGACTTAAAGGCTGCATATCTGCACATCCCTATCCACAGAGATCATCACCAGTTTCTCAGGTTCTCCTTTCTGGACAGACATTACCAGTTCGTGGCCCTTCCCTTCGGGTTGGCCACGGCTCCCAGAATTTTCACAAAAGTGCTAGGGTCCCTTCTAGCGGTTCTAAGACCGCGGGGCATAGCAGTGGTGCCTTATTTAGACGACATCTTAATTCAAGCGTCAACTTTCCAACTAGCCAAGTCTCACACGGACATCGTGTTGGCTTTTCTGAGATCTCATGGGTGGAAGGTGAACATAAAAAAGAGTTCTCTCTTCCCTCTCACAAGAGTTTCCTTACTAGGAACTCTGATAGATTCGGTAGAAATGAAAATATTCCTGACAGAGGTCAGGAAATTAAAACTCGTAAACACCTGCCAAGCCCTTCATTCCATTCTTTGGCCGTCAGTGGCTCAGTGTATGGAGGTAATCTGACTAATGGTAGCGGCAATGGACATAGTTCCATTTGCTCACTTACACCTGCAACTACGCATGCTCGAACAGTGGAATGGGGATTATGCCGATTTATCTCCTCAGATAGATCTGGATCAGGAGACCAGAGATTCTCTTCTCTGGTGGTTATCACAGGTTTACCTGTCTCGGGGAATGTGTTTCCGCAGACCAGAGTAGGTCATAGTTACGACAGATGCCAGCCTGCTGGGCTGGGGTGCAGTCTGGAACTCCCTGAAAGCTCAGGGGTTATAGTCTCGGGAGGAGACTCTCCTCCCGATAAACATTCTGGAACTGAGAGCGATATTCAATGCGCTTCAGGCGTGGCCTCAACTGGCTGCGGCCAAATTCATCAGATTTCAGTCGGACAACATCACGACTGTTGCTTATGTCAATCATCAAGGGGGGGAACAAGGAGTTCTCTAGCGATGACAGAGGTTTCCAAAATAATCCAATGGGCAGAGACTCACTCTTGCCATCTTTCAGCGATCCATATCCCAGGGGTAGAGAACTGGGAAGTGGATTTCCTAAATCGTCAGACTTTTCATCCGGGGGAGTGGGAGCTCCATCCGGAGTTGTTTCCCCAACTGATTCGGCTATGGGGCACACCAGAATTGGATCTGATGGCGTCTCTTCAGAACGTCAAGCTTCCTTGTTATGGGTCCAGGTCAAGGGATCCCCAGGCAGTGCTGATAGATGCTCTAGCAGTGCCCTGGTCCTTCAACCTGGCCTATGTGTTTCCACCATTTCCTCTCCTTCCTCGTCTGATTGCCAGAATCAAGCAGGAGAGAGCTTCTGTGATTTTGATAGCACCTGCGTGGCCACGCAGGACTTGGTATGCAGACCTGGTGGACATGTCATCCGTCCCACCATGGACTCTGCCGCTGAGGCAGGACCTTCTGATTCAAGGTCCATTCAAGCATCCAAACCTACTTTCTCTGCGTCTGACTGCTTGGAGATTGAACGCTTGATTTTAGCAAAGCGTGGTTTCTCTGAAGCGGTCATTGATACCTTGATTCAGGCTCGAAAGCCTGTCACCAGGAAAATCTATCATAAGATATGGCGTAAATATCTTTACTGGTGTGATTCCATGGGTTACTCATGGAGTAAGATCAGGATTTTTGTCTTTTCTCCAAGAAGGATTAGAGAAAGGGCTATCAGCTAGTTCCTTAGAGGGACAAATATCTGCTTTGTCTATCCTTTTACACAAGCGTCTGGCGGATGTTCCAGACGTTCAGGCGTTTTGTCAGGCTTTATTAAGGATCAAGCCTGTGTTTAAACCTGTTACTCCGCCATGAAGTTTAAATTTGATCTTAAAGTTCTTCAAGGGGTTCCGTTTGAACCTATGCATTCCATAGATATTAAGCTCTTATCTTGGAAAGTTCTGTTTTTAGTAGCTATCTCTTCAGCTTGAAGAGTTTCTGAGTTCTCTGCTTTACAGTGTGACTCACCTTATCTTGTTTTCCATGCGGATAAGGTGGTTTTGCGTACCAAACCTGGATTTTTTCCTAAGGTTGTTTCTAATAGGAATATCAATCAGGAAATTGTTGTTCCTTCTCTGTGTCCTAATCCTTCTTCCAAGAAGGAGCGTCTGTTGCACAACCTAGATGTGGTTCGTGCTTTAAAGTTCTACTTACCAGCAACTAAGGATTTCCGTCAAACATCTTCATTGTTTGTTGTCTATTCTGGACAGTGGAGAGGTCAAAAGGCTACGGCAACCTCTCTTTCTTTTTGGCTGAAAAGCATCATCCGTTTGGCTTATGAGACTGCTGGCCAGCAGTCTCCTGAAAGGATTACAGCTCACTCTACTTGAGCGGTGGCTTCCACATGGGCTTTTAAAAATGAGGCTTCTGTTGAACAGATTTGTAAGGCGGCGACTTGGTCTTCGCTTCATACTTTTTCAAAATTTTACAAATTTGATACTTTTGCTTCTTCTGAGGCTATTTTTGGGAGAAAGGTTCTACAAGCAGTGGTGCCTTCCGTTTAGGTACCTGTCTTGTCCCTCCCTTCATCTGTGTCCTAAAGCTTTGGTATTGGTATCCCACAAGTATTAGATGAATCCGTGGAGTCGATACATCTTGCAAGAGAAAACAGAATTTATATTTACCTGATAAATTTCTTTCTCTTTCGATGTATCAAGTCCACGGCCCGCCCTGTCTATTTAAGACAGGTAGTATTTTTTATTATAAAACTTCAGTCACCTCTGCACCCTATAGTTTCTCCTTTTTCTTCCTTGCCTTCGGTCGAATGACTGGGGGGATGAGTTAGGGGAGGAGCTATATAGACAGCTCTGCTGTGGGTGCTCTCTTTGCCACTTCCTGTTGGGAAGGAGAATATCCCACAAGTATTTGATGAATCTGTTGCATTGCAAGAGAAATACATTTATCAGGTAAGCATAAATTCTGTTTTGATCACCCTTTAAGCACTGTATTGCTACTGCAAGGGTCTGTCTTACCATTTGACTTCCATAATGGTTGCTTATGGCCCCTAAAACACATGAGAGTTACTTCTGGATTATCTCAATTTATTTATTTTTTTACTGTGAGTCGATTAGAGGGAGCAGACAGGTATGTGTCAGTGGATTTTCAAATGTGTTTTTTGCTTTTTTGTTTCCTGGATTATTTTCCTGCACTGCATGTCCCACGTGTATTTGCAGTCTCCTGATGGTCCAGGTACGCTCCCAGTATATGTTTTGGTTGCATGTTATTTATTTTTTAGATTTATTAAGGGAGTAGGCTTCCACTCTATAAACCCGTTTGGTAGATTTTATTAGTGAATGCTATCCCTATTCAGTGATGCTTGGTGCAACCTTTTCTGTTAATAGATTCACCTGTCCAAAGTAGTAAAATCACTTCCTTTGGATGATACAATGCTAGGAATAGTACAGCAGGAGGCACTGGACAAACTTTGCACAGGTAGTAGTATAGCGCTGCTGAAGTTCACTCAGATTTTGCTGGTTAGGCGGTTTTGAGTGTATTTTAGGTATTTCCCTGAGATTATTATGCCAGCATTCTGGCCATAGAAAGATGAGGTAGGCCTATACAGGTCTATTGAAGTTAAGATCCAAGAATATTAGAGAGACCGTTTGTCCTTGTAGCGAAACTCTGGTACTTTGGAACGGGTAAAGCGGCAGTATCTCCCTTCCTCCGTCCAAACCTTGGGAGAGCACCTGATTAGTAAGTTTGCCAACAGAGCGATTACTACTGAGACAAAACCAATGGCTTTATCTCCCCCAGCTGGGCCGGTCTCAGTGGGCTCCAAGTCAGATATAGATCCCTCTGCCCTGCTCCTTTTTCCAGGCAAGTATTGATCCCTCTGTCCTGCTTCTTCTTCCTGGCAGGTAATGACTCCCTTCCCTGCACTTTCTTTAAAAAAGACATTTGAGGCTCACAGGACCAGCTCTTTGCTTAGAGGTCCAAAGGTTCTGTAGCAGGTCTCCCCTACAGGGAAAAAAGTAGCCAGAAAGCAACATCTGCCTAAATAAAGGCCTAAACCTCTGCCACTGGAATATCTGAAAGAAACAGGCAAGACCCATTATTCCAAAAGAAACTACTACCAATGCTTTATTTCACTCAGGAATAGAGACTAACAACATATTGTTTGACCTTACACGTAAAACATAAAAATAGAGAAAACATATAGATAACAACATAATAATAAAATATAGCTCTAACAACAGGAAGGGGGATTCAAGGGGCATAGACAATGAAACTCACAACCATATGTTTGTGTTTTCATTCTATGCTATGCAAAATATATGTAAATTAGTATTTTTTACCAGTACAATATGGCGCTGTGTCACAATGTCCAGGCACTTTCAACCAATAGAGGGCACTGTGTTACCCAATGTCCAACTATGTGACTGGGAACTGTCACAGTCCTCCATTCAGTTTTCAGCAGTGATTTAAGCAAACTTTATTTAATACTCTTTATATTAAAAAATATCAAGAAATGCACACGTTTTTATGGCGGTAGTTTTTGATGTTAGCCCCATTTTAAAATCAAGGGAAGTGTTTTCTCATTAATACTTGTCTTCCAATACAGAGATTTGGTTTTAACCCATCAGTGATGTTTTCTCAAGGGTAAAATAGTAAGACAGGCTGTCCTCCCTTGCAGATGCTTTTTTTCCTCCTTTTCTTCCTCTTCTTTCTCTTCTTCTTCTTCCTCCTCCTCCTCTTCCTCCACTTCTTCCTCATCTCCCTCCTCCTCTTCCTCCTCCACTTCCTCCTCCTCTACCTCCTCCTCTTCCTACTCCTCCATCTTCTTCTTCATCATCTTCTTCTTCCTCCTCCTCTTCTTATTTCTCTTCTTCCTCTTCCTCCTCTTCTTCTTCTTCTTCCTTCTCTTTTTCTTCTTTCTCTTCCCCCCCCCCCCCAAATTTTTTATTCCAGTGTACTTTTACAGCTCCAGGAGCACGCTGATTACCTTGTGAATGGCAGATCTCAGGTCCAGACTGAACACTAGGCATTTTCCCGGTGGGCCGGGTCTACCTTTGGGCTGAGTGTCTGGTTTATCATCACCCACCTATCAATCAAACCATACAGGGCCAGTTCTTGGCAGCGGTGTTAGGTGCACCTAACTCTGCCTCACGCTTGGTCAGGGACAGAATGGGCCGGGGACCAGGGGTGCAAGAATGAGTCAGGACCAGTGACAGTACAGATATGGCGTTATTTTTTAATTTGATTAATATTTTTTTTTTTTTTTAAATCCTGATCCCGTCATGGCATTTGTTCTGGTTTGTACAGTCACTAGCAGCCCTGGTTGTTTAAAATTCACCACCTATTTGTTACAGCCACGCCTCTCCTATCACTTCTGGACCCTGGGCACCCACTTACCCATTCCTTACCTTCCACTTTCTACATGCACTGTCCAACACCATGTAATATGAAAAATAGTGTACAGGCTCATTGTGTAATACCTGTATTTTAAAGTATTCCTCCGGTGAGTATTTTTTTTTTTTTAGGAGGAATTCTGGTGCAAGTATGAAGCACCAGGGTAAATCTGATTTACTTGGCAGTCCTTTCAATAATAATAGCAAGCTAAAATGAAATAATAAATAGGATAATTTAAAAACCTTCATTAAATTATATTTGCTGTATTGTTATATAACAAATGTTTGTGTGTGTTGGGGAGAGGGTAGTGGGCCGGTCTGCATTTAAATCCTGGGGGCCTATTTTTGGTCTCAGTTCGGCCCTGGCAGATCTATTGCCATTGGTGGAACTGCTTTCCAGTCATTTAAATAGAAGAAGCAGCTGCCAGGGCCACTGTCCATACAGCTTTTTTGAAGGTAACATTTATATTTAAATTAACAGATTTAAGCACTAGTTAAATGATGACTAAATACAGTAGAATTCAATAACTAACAAATAAAAAAAAAAGCCAATGCAACAGAATGTACTTTTAATTTGAAATGGGCAGTGAAATATTAGCAAATTTAAAAATTAATCCAAACTCTGTATCATGTGACAGCTATCGGCCAATCACAAAATGCATATATGTATAAACTGTCCACATTTGCACATGCTCAGTTGGAGCTGGAGCCTCTGAAAGTGTGCATATAAAATAAATGTGGACGTTTTGATAATTGTATATAAGAAACTTTTTTTTACTCGAATGCTTTATCTAAATCATGAAAATTTAAATTTTGACTTTACGTGGTCACTGGTTCACCCAGTTCCCTTTTTGTTTTGTTTTTTATGTCATATTTAAAATACTCTTTTTAGATGTAAAAACTCCACTTTAATGCCCCTTTAACAATTAACTGTACCTCCTGTATTACCTGGTTACCGAAATATATGTAGTATTTTTCAGAAATTGGGCTCAGTGGATTAATAAATTAGCTTTAATGCATTTTGTAATTTCCAGATTTTTGTTTCCATGTTAGCAGGATACTGAGTCATTAGCATGTTGAAGTATTTGTTTTTATTGCTAGGATACTTTGGCAAAACCCATATTTACTGAAGTTTACATTTATGTAAGCCAACAAAATTTCTTCTGCACGTGCAGCCTTAAATCTTTGAAAAGGTTAAGCAGTTTGGCTCATTACATTAAATAATTGGACAACGTGTATTTTCCCCCTTAGAGTATCTTGTTAAAAATCCTAATCTACTGTCTACACATTTTATACTTACAGATCTGCATAGCAGCTAAACATACTTTGGCATTGTGTATAGCTAAGCTTCATATAATTTGAAAATAGAAATTGCTCACCAAATCTTCTTACCATATAAAACTTCTGATCCAATATTTTGCCTAATTTTAAATTGACTAGAAACTCATGTCTAGCACTTCTTTTTTACTATTATCCTTGACAATTTTTACATCTGCTATAAATTATTACATGTGCTATACATGCCAACATATCACTGTATTATGTAATAAAGTCACCACCTCTATTATACTTTTCCCCCTTAAAACTAATTTTGTATCTAGACAAGGTGCTTTGTATCTTACAGTTATTTGGCTTTATTGGCAGTGATCATTACTAGGGATGGGCAAAAGTCTCATCTCATTTTGTGAAAATAATGAAGATGGTTAGGCCCATTTAATACAAATTAATTTGAACTGTAAGTTAATGTTATTATATTTCCTAATATTGAATGTGGCTATGGAATATTCAAATGTTGATTTTCATAGACATCAATGTAAGTCTATAGGGAATTATTAATCAAACCTAAAGGTACATGAAACCCTCATTTCCTTCCATAAGGCAGGGAGAGTCCACAACTTCATTCCTTACTGTTGGGAAATAGTAAGACTGTCACACTTGAGAGGCTGTGTCTGTTCCACAGCATGGATCCTGGCAGGTAAGACCATTTTTTATATATATACACTTTAAAACGCTATACAGGGTCACAGTGTGGCTCCTTTATACCTCAATAGGATCAAGGGTTAATATCTCCTTCAGGGAGATTATTTGAACAGTTTGGGGATTTATATCTGCTTAATGTAGAGATTTTTTGGGCTCATAGACTGTATGTTTTTTGGCTTGGAACAAAAAGGTTTCACTTTTGTTTTTGAAGTGTTGCGCAGCTCATAATAGCTTAGCTCCCTTTCATAACAGGGGAAGTCCTGTCTTAAGCACCATGTGACCGGGTGCAATCTCTTTTATTTCTTAAGATCCTGCTGCAGACATCATTCCTGAGGAGAGCGTGTTCACTGTTAGCTGTCTGGGTCTTGGAGGTGGTGAGTGCCCCAGCCATTGGGAGTATTAAGGTGCCGTTTTTTAAATAAAAACTTTTCTTTTTGTTTGTCCTTCTGTGGGTATATAGAAAGCTATGGAGGACTTTGATACTACATTAGAACGTTCCGCTCCTTCTGTACTGATTAATAATTCCTGTTTATATTGTGAGGAAGCTGTGGTTTGCCCGCCTGCTCAGATTTGTTCCATTTGCTTAACACTGTTCTAAAGTTTAAGAAGGGAGACAAGCCTGCTAATGCTCATAGCGCTATTAGCTCCTCTGAACCGTCTACTTCTCAGGAATCTGGGTCCCGAGAAATTACTACCCTTTCTACATTACCCGCTCCACATGCAGTTCCCCGCAGCTCATCTAATCCTCCATCTGGAGGGGGCCTTTTCCCAGCGGACTGTACTGCGCAGTTACAATTGACAGTGTCTGCGGCCCTGAGTGCCTTACCTCGCTCTAACAAACGCAAGAGAAAGGTTAAACATAGTTTTCCTGACCTAGAGTCATCTAAATATTTGTCGGATTTAGCTACTATGTCCCAGATATCCGAGGATGAGTTAACCTCTGTGGTTTCAGAGGGTTAACTTTCTGAGTTGGAGACTTCAGTTTCTAAACCTCCTTTCGCGGAGGAACCCTCCTTTAGATTTAAAATTGAGCATCTGTGTTTTTTATTTTAAAGGAGGTTTTGTCTATGCTAGAGGTTTCAGAGACTACACTCCCTGAGGAACCTAAGATCCCTAAATTAGATAGGGTTTATGAATAGGGGGATCTGACTTTTCCTGTGCTAGTTAAGATGGCAAACTTGATTAGTAACGAATGGGAAAGAGTAAGAACTTCTTTTTCCCCCTCGTCTACTTTTAAAAAAATTATTCCCAGTCCCTGACTCTCAATTAGATTTGTGGGGGTCCATCCCTAAGGTGGATGGTGCTTTCTCTACGCTGGCTAAGCATACTACTATCCCTTTGGAGGATAGTTCTTCTTTTAGAGAGCCTATTGATAAGAAAATGGAAACTTTTCTGAGAAAGATGTTTCAACAAACAGGGTTTTTATTTCAAACGGCGACAGCTGTAGCCATGGTTGCTGTAGCAGATACCTACTGATGCAACACTCTGTTGGAGCTATTTGAGGTGGAGACTCGCCTCAAGGATATTCAGGAGAGAATTAAAGCACTGAGAATTGCTAACTCTTTCAAATGTGACACGAATATGCAGATTATTCGCATAAATGAAAAGGCTTCTGGCTTTCAGGTCCTAGCCCGCTGAGCTCTCTGGTTAAAGTCTTGATCTGTGGATATGATTTTTAAATCTAGACTCCTTTCTCTTCCTTTCAAGGGGAATATTTTTTTTGGTCAAGGGCTGGTCTCCATTATTTCTACGGTTACCGGAAGGAAGGGTGCCTTCCTACCGCAGGACAAGAAAAATAAGGGACGGCAATTGCCTAAGGGACGGCAATTGTCAAATTTGTGTTCCTTTCATTCTGACAAATCACAATCCTCTTCCAAGTCTGAGCAGCCCAAGGGTACTTGGAAGCCGGCTCAGTCCTGGAATAAGTCCAAACAGACTAAGAAGCCCGCCGAGAACAAATCGGCATGAAGGGGCGCCCCCCAGTCCGGGAATCGATTGAGTAGGAGGCAAACTGTCTCTTTCTCCTACATTGGTGTATCCGGTCCATGGCTTCATCCTTACTTGTGGGATATTCTCAATCCCTACAGGAAGTGGCAAAGAGAGCACACAGCAGAGCTGTCCATATAGCTCCCCTCAGGCTCCGCCCCCCTAGTCATTCTCTTTGCCGCTCTAACAAGTAGCATCTCCACGGGGTGGTAAAGAGTATGGGGTGTTAGATTTGTAGTTTTATTTCTTCAATCAAGAGTTTGTTATTTTAAAATATTGCCGGTTTGTACTATTTACTCTGAGGCAGAAAGTGATGAAGATTTCTGCTGAGAGGATTATGATTTTAGCACCAGTAACTAAAATCCATTGCTGTTCCCATGCAGGACTGTTGAATACCAGAGAACTTCAGTTGGGGGGAACAGTTTGCAGGCTTAACTGCTTCAGGTATGATCAGTCATTTTTCTAACAAGACCAAGTAATGCTAGAAGACTGTCAGAAATCCCGAAAAAATGTGGCAATCCCCTCAGGGATAGGTAAGCCATTTTTTTCAGACTCTGTATAAAATGATGGCTTAAATCAAGGGCTCAATGCTGGTTGACACTATTGTGGGCTTAATCGATTGCTTTATTAGCATGATTCAGTATGAATAGGGTGTTTTTTGAGACTTTTAAAACACTTATGGGGTTTATTATGGCGCCTGGCACTTATTTAGACACCTAACCTAGTCAAAAAGGCCCCACCACTCTGGAATCAAGAGGGAGGGGGCCTCCTTTTCGCGCCTCAGTTGCGCAGTTGTTTTTGCTAGACAGTTCATGCAGCTTCACATGGGGAGTCCAGAGACCTCAGAAAGGACTTCAGAGAGGCTTATTTTCTACTTAAATAATCCCTAAGGAAGGTAAAAGCCACAGTAGAGGCTGTGGCATTGTGCTGTAGTGTTTTTAACCGGTTAACTGCTGTTCTTAGCTCCGGTTTGGGCATTAAGGGGTTAATTGGTCTGAATTTCATTAAAATCGGATGTTTATTTGATGGATTTTTGATGTTTTAGTAATAAAGTGTGCACTTTTATTATTTAAAGACACAGTAACGTTTTTGTCAAAATTATTTTTTATTGCATTGAAGTTCTGTCTAAGTCTGTCAAACATGTCTGACCCTTCAGATAGCATTTGTTCTGTATGTTTAAAGGCCAAGGCGGTGCCCCCATTAAATTTATGTTTGTAGTGTGCTATAGCGTCCAAACAGCTTAAGGACCGCACAGTCACGCTTATAGATGTAGCCCAAAATGATTCTTTAGCTGAAGGTAGTGAGGATAGTCCACTATCCTCTCCTTCTGTGTCAACACCAGCTATGCCCGCGCAAGCGATGCCCAGTACATCTAGCGCACCGATTCCTATTATTTTGCAACAGTTAGCAGCAGTGATGGATAATTCTCTCGCAGCATTTTTATCCAAACTGCCAGCTTTTCCAAGGAAGCGTGATAGCTCAGTTTTAAATACAGAAGATGAGCAAGCAGACACAGCAGATAATTTATCTGTAGTGCCTTTACATCAATCTGATTTGGCAGTGAGGGAGGGCCTGTCTGAGGGAGAAATTTCTGACACAGGAAAAGTTTCTCAGCAGGCAGAGCCAGATACCATAGCATTTAAATTTAAGTTAGAACACCTCCGCGCCCTGCTTAAGGAGGTCCTAGTTACACTTGATGATTGTGACCCTTTGGTGGTCCCAGAAAAATTGTGTAAAATGGACAAATTCTTAGAGGTCCCAGTACACACTGATGCGTTTCCGATACCTAAGAGGGTGGCGGATATCGTGACTAGGGAGTGGGAGAGACCAGGTGTACCTTTTGTTCCCCCCCCTATATTTAAGAAAATGTTCCCCATTATTGACCCCAGAAGGGACGCGTGGCAGACGGTCCCTAAGGTAGAGGGGGCAGTTTCAACACTAGCTAAGCGCACGACTATACCAATAGAAGATAGTTGCGCTTTCAAAGATCCTATGGATAAAAAATTAGAAGGTTTGCTTAAGAAAATTTTTGTTCAACAAGATTTTCTTCTTCAACCAATTTCTTGCATTATTCCTGTAACCACTGCAGCGTCTTTTTGGTTTGAGGAACTAGAAAACTTGCTCCAGAAGGAGACTTCTTATGATGAAGTCATGGACAGAATTCACGCCCTGAAGTTGGCTAATTCCTTCATTACAGATGCCGCTTTTCAGTTAGCTAAATTAGCGGCGAAAAATTCAAGTTTTGCAATCGTGGCGCGCAGAGCGCTTTGGTTAAAATCTTGGTCGGGGGATGTGTCGTCCAAAACAAAATTGCTTAATATTCCTTTCAAGGTAAGACCCTATTCGGGCCAGAGTTGAAAGAAATTATTTCAGATATCACTGGGGGAAAGGGCCATGCCCTTCCACAAGATAGACCTTTCAAAGCTAAAAATAAGCCTAATTTTCGTTCCTTTTGCAATTTCAGGAAGGACCTGCTTCTACCTCTACAGCCACTAGGCAAGAGGGTAACGCATCCCAGCCCAAACCAGCATGGAAACCATTGCAAGGCTGGAACAAGGCTAAACAGGCCAAGAAGCCTGCTGCTGCTACCAAGACAGCATGAAAGGGTAGCCCCCGATCCGGGACCGGATCTAGTAGGGGGCAGACTTTCTCTCTTTGCTCAGGCTTGGGCAAGAGATGTTCCGGACCCCTGGGCGCTAGATATTGTCTCTCAGGGGTATCTTCTGGAATTCAAGGGCCTTCCTCCAAAGGGAAGGTTCCACATGTCTCACTTATCTTTAGACCAGATAAAGAGACAGGCATTCTTACGTTGCGTAGAAGACCTTCTAAGAATGGGAGTGATACACCCAGTTCCAACAGCAGAACAAGGACTGGGTTTTTACTCAAACCTGTTTGTAGTTCCCAAAAAGGAAGGAACTTTCAGGCCAAGCCTGGATTTAAAAATCCTAAACAAATTCCTCAGAGTTCCATCATTCAAAATGGAAACCATTCGGACAGTTTTACCAATGATCCAGAAGGGTCAATATATGACTACCGTGGTCTTAAAGGATGCGTACCTGCATATTCCTATCCACAAAGATCACCATCAGTTCCTGAGGTTCGCTTTTTTGGACAAGCATTACCAATTTGTGGCCCTTCCCTTCGGATTGGCCACTGCTCCAAGAATTTTCACAAAGGTGCTAGGGTCCCTTCTAGCGGTGCTAAGACCAAGGGGCATTGCGGAAGCGCATTACCTAGACGACATCTTAATACAAGCGTCATCCTTTCACAAAGCAAAGGCTCATACGGACATTGTTCTAGCCTTTCTAAGGTCTCACGGGTGGAAGGTGAACATAGAAAAGAGTTCTTTGTCCCCGTTCACAAGGGTTCCCTTCCTGGGAACAATAATAGACTCGGTAGAAATGAAGATCTTTCTGATGGAGGTCAGGAAGTTAAAGCTTTTGAACACTTGTCGAGTTCTTGATGCCATTCCTCAACCCTCCGTGGCTCAGTGCATGGAGGTAATAGGACTCATGGTTGCGGCAATGGACGTGGTTCCCTTTGCTCAAATTCATTTAAGACCACTGCAACTGTGCATGCTCAAACAGTGGAATGGGGATTATGCAGATTTGTCTCCCCAGATACAAATGGACCAGAAAACCAGAGACTCACTCCTCTGGTGGTTGTCTCAGGATCACCTGTCTCAGGGAATAAGTTTCCGCAGACCGGAGTGGATCATTGTCACGACCGATGCCAGCCTCTTAGGCTGGGGTGCGGTCTGGGAGTCCCTGAAAGCTCAGGGTCTATGGTCTCGGGAAGAATCTCTTCTTCTGATAAACATTTTGGAATTGAGAGCGATATTCAATGCGCTCCAGGCATGGCCTCAACTAGCGGAGGCCAAATTCATCAGATTTCAGTCAGACAACATGACGACTGTAGCGTACATTAATCATCAGGGAGGAACAAAGAGTTCCCTGGCCATGAAGGAGGTATCCAAGATCATCAAATGGGCAAAGGATCACTCCTGCCATCTATCAGCAATTCACATCCCAGGAGTGGACAACTGGGAAGCGGATTATCTGAGTCGTCAGACCTTCCATCCGGGGGAGTGGGAACTTCACCCGGAGGTTTTTGCCCAGTTAACACAACTATGGGGCCTTCCAGATCTGGATCTGATGGCGTCACGTCAGAACTCCAAAGTTACACGTTACGGGTCCAGGTCCAGGGATCCCAAGGCGACATTGGTAGATGCCTTAGTGGCGCCTTGGTCGTTCAATCTAGCTTATGTCTTTCCACCGTTTCCTCTTCTCCCCTGGCTAGTAGCCAGGATCAAACAGGAGAAGGCTTCGGTAATTCTGATAGCTCCTGCGTGGCCACACAGGACTTGGTATGCAGACCTGGTGAATATGTCATTGCTTCCTCCATGGAAGCTACCTTTGAGGCAGGACCTTCTAATCCAAGGTCCATTCACATATCCAAACCTAGTTTCTCTGCAACTGACTGCTTGGAGATTGAACGCTTGATTCTAGCTAAGCGTGGGTTTTCGGAATCAGTTATAGATACTCTGATCCAGGCTAGGAAGCCTGTCACCAGAAAAATTTACCATAAGATATGGCGGAAATATCTTTGCTGGTGCGAATCCAAGGGTTACTCATGGAGTAAGATTAGGATTCCAAGGTTACTATCTTTTCTCCAAGAAGGATTGGAGAAAGGTCTGTCAGCTAGTTCCTTAAAAGGACAGATATCTGCTCTGTCTGTTTTGTTACACAAGCGTCTGGCAGCCGTGCCAGATGTTCAGGCTTTTGGAGTCTAAATTTAGTTCTTTCAGTTCTTCAAGGGGTTCCGTTTGAACCTCTACATTCCATAGATATTAAGTTACTGTCTTGGAAAGTTTTGTTTTGTTTTTGGTAGCTATTTCTTCTGCTAGAAGAGTTTCTGAATTGTCTGCTTTGCAGTGTAATTCACCCTATCTGGTGTTTCATACAGATAAGGTCGTTTTACGTACCAAACCTGGTTTTCTTCCAAAAGTGGTTTCCAATAAGAATATTAACCAGGAAATAGTTGTTCCTTCTCTGTGTCCTAATCCAGTCTCTAACAAGGAACGTCTGTTACACAATCTTGATGTGGTTCGTGCTTTGAAGTTTTATCTAAAAGCAACTAAAGACTTCAGACAAACATCGTCCTTGTTTGTCGTCTATTCTGGCAAGAGGAGAGGTCAAAAAGCGACTTCGACCTCTCTGTCTTTCTGGCTGAAAAGCATAATCCGATTGACTTATGAGACTGCTGGAAGGCAGCCTCCTGAACGAATTACAGCTCACTCTACTAGAGCTGTGGCTTCCACATGGGCTTTCAAGAATGAGGCTTCTGTTGAACAGATCTGTAAGGCAGCGACTTGGTCTTCACTGCATACATTTGCCAAATTTTACAAATTCGATACTTTTGCTTCTTCGGAGGCTATTTTTGGGAGAAAGGTTTTGCAAGCAGTACTGCCTTCCGTTTAGGTTACCTGACTTGTTCCCTCCCTTCATCCGTGTCCTAAAGCTTTGGTATTGGTTCCCACAAGTAAGGATGAAGCCGTGGACCGGATACACCAATGTAGGAGAAAACAGAATTTATGTTTACCTGATAAATTTCTTTCTCCTACAGGTTATCCGGTCCACGGCCCACCCTGGCATTTTGGTCAGGTTTAAATTTATTTTTGAAAACTACAGTCACCACTGCACCCTATGGTTCTCCTTTTTTTCCTAACCGTCGGTCGAATGACTGGGGGGGCGGAGCCTGAGGGAGCTATATGGACAGCTCTGCTGTGTGCTCTCTTTGCCACTTCCTGTAGGGATTGAGAATATCCCACAAGTAAGGATGAAGCCGTGGACCGGATACACCGTAGGAGAAAGAAATTTATCAGGTAAACATAAATTCTGTTTTTTTCAGACGCTTAGTTCCAGGACTTTCAATATCCTTGGGTCCTGGAGATTGTATCTCAAGGATACAGGATAGGATTCAAGTCTCATCCGCCCAGGGGCAGATTCCTACTCTGTCTACAAGACCAGAAAAGAGGGCTGCCTTCTTAGGTGGCATACAAGATCTCTCCTCTCTATGAGTAATTGTCCCGGTACCTACAGCAGAAAGAGGTTTGGAGTTTTATTCAAACCTTTTCGTGGTTCCAAAGAAGGAGGGAACTTTTCATCCAATTCTGGACCTAAAGTGCCTAAACAAGTTTCTGAGTGTTCCTTCTTTCAAAATGGAGACAATTAGGTCAATCCTTCCTCTGGTTCAGGGAGGAGAGTTTATGACTACAATAGACCTGAAGGATGCATACCTTCACGTCCCGATACACAGGGAACATTTTCAGTTACTGAGGTTTGCTTTTCTGGACCACCTCTTCCATTTGGCCTAGCTAATGCTCCAAGGATATTTTCAAAGGTTCTGGGAGCTCTTTTAGCTGTTGCCAGAACACGAGGTATTGCAGTAGTGCCTTACCTGGATGATATTGTGGTACAGGCACCATGTTTTCGTCTACAGAAGAACAATCTTTTTTGATCACATGGATGGAAGATAAACTTGGAAAAGAGTTCTCTTACTCCAAGTACAAGGGTGAATTTCCTGGGAACAATAATAGACTCCATATCCATGAGAATATTCCTCACTGATCAGAGATGTTGCAAGCTAACTTCTGCAAGTCTTGCCCTCCAGGTCTCCTCAAGACCCTCAGTGGCTCAGTGTATGGAGGTGATCGAACTCATGGTGTCTTGTGTAGACCATTCCTTTTGCCAAATTCCATCTCAGACCCTTACAACTGTGCATGCTGAGGCAATAGAACGGCGACCATTCAGATCTTTCTCAACAGATTGTGCTGGACAACCTGTTGAGAGACTCGCTCTCCTGGTGGCTTTGTCCAGATCATCTGTCCAAAGGCACGTGCTTCTTGAGAACGTCCTGGGAGATTGTGACTACAAACGCAAGCCTTTCCGACTTGGAAGCTGTTTGGGGTGCCAAGAAGGCACAAGGTCTGTGGAGGTCTGTGGACTCAGGAGGAGTCCTCCCTTCCGATCAATTTTTTTGGAACTCCAGGCAATTTTCAATGCCTTGAAGGGTTTGGCCCCTTCTGAGTTCGTCCAAGTTTATCAGATTCCAATCAGACAATATAACCTTGGTTGCCTACATCAAGCATCAGGGGGGAAAAATAAGTTCCTTGGCGATGAGAGAAGTATCTCAGATACTAGAGTGAGTGGAGACTCACAGATATATGCTGTCAGTGATCCACAATCCGGGTGTGGACAACTGGGAAGCGTAATTCCTCAGCATGCAATCTTTTCACCCAGGGGAATGGTCTGTTCACCCCGAGGTGTTTGCAGAGATATTTATACAGCGAGTGGGGACAACGGAGATAGATCTCATGGCATCCCGCCTCAATACTAAGCTACCCAGGTACTGGTCGAGGTTGAGGGATCCTCAGACGGAACTGATAGCTACAAAATATATAAATAGGGGGCGCCCTTGAATAGTGTTTAACTAATATATAATGAGCAATAATTAGTATAGCATGTAGGATAATATCAAAGATATAAATAGGAAATAAATGCAAATCTGAGAACAGTGATTGTGTGACCAAAGAATATGCAAATAATATATGGTATATAGTTACACCGTTATATTAAAGTCTCAAATGATGATATTCGTGGGTATGTGAATACTCCTAAGGCACATTATGTAGTTGTAGGTCCAGGCAGCTATCTGTGAAGGATCAGGTCACGATCCAGGTTCAGCAATCTGTGAATGACATAGGAGAATAGAAACGCTACATGGCCTAGTGTTTTCTAACTGAATGGCAAATACTAATGTGATATATTACACTCACATTTGATGAAGCACCTTGGTAGGGCAAATAAAGCAGGCTGGAATCAAACAGTCACCCAGCAGACTGGTCTCTGGCAAAGATTCAGTGGTCTCTAGATGAGGTTAAAGCAAAAATAGTGCCGATATGGCCTAGTATTGTTTAGCTCAATGATTAATAATGATACAAATAGAGTTGCACTCACGTGTAGCAAAGCACCTCCCTTGGTGCAATAGTGGCAGACTGGGATTAAAAACAGTCAGCCAGCAGACTGGCCTCCGGTCTATCAGGATACACTCCAAGGAGATTCAAGGCTCAGGTGGATAGTCCCCAAAAAGTAGACATAAATGATTATAAAAGAAATAATAGAGAAATAATGTATGGCAGCAAGTGGTAAATTAAAATAATATTTTTAATAAAAGCATAAAAGCATACAACGCGTTTCTCAATCCAAAAGGTTGTTTCATCAGGCATAAGAACATTTCACAAACACTTGCTATATAAACCATAAAGAGTATCAAACCTAATCAGCCACATCTGGTGTGAGAGTACATCAATTAAACATGTCATGGTAACAAGGGTAAACATTTCAGAGATGGTATAAGAGGATTGGCTAAAAGTGATAACCAATAGATAAGGTCAGGGTGATACTATTGTCTCAAACTTTCAGATATACACGTTTATATTTAATACATTTACATTGAAACACAATATTGATACAATACAGCAGATAAACTTGCTACATAACTGCCCCTCACAAATAACCCTATCACACATCAGCACACCTAACAACTATAATCATACCCTAAGAAATAATCATTCTTTGCAGCTATTTGTGACACATTTTACCAAAGTCAGGTTACCGAAACACACCATGTCTGTTTTAGTAGCTGTACTGGCGATCGTAATAGCTGAGTGACAACAAAGCATCATCATGTACCTTATAGTGTGGAAGTCATGGTAGCGTTTCAGGCCCTGATTGTATACATATGCTACAGTGATGTTTGTGCGGTGAACGTCTCAATAGATGTTCAGTATGTACGGAGTTAAAAGAATGCAGGGTCTGATAATGTGATAAATCCTTATGATAGGAGGAATTAGCTGATGCATCATTATCGTCAGATGTGAAGACGCCCACCAAGGGTCTGTCACAGTTACGAGAACGGCATAGACGATAGGGGAGGTAATTGGAAACTACAATATACGCCCAAAAAACCCCGTCAATTTGACGAAAAAATTGTGTAATATAAAAGGGGAAATAAAATTATTAGCAACCTATCAGAAATTATGACAGTAATCATGCTAGCCTAATCGGCCACTATGAAAGAGGGTTAACCAGTATAATAATAGATGCGCTAATAATAAAGAGTGTGCCGATAATATAGGCACTTTAACAGACATAACAATGTTTAATGTGTGAATCATATGCTTAAAAATGTGTAAGAATTTAATTGTCATAATGTGTACTATACAATAGTGGCAATTGACACTTTACCATGTAATAGGAGTTCAAATAACTAATAAGGTTTACTTTTATCAAATACTAAACCCAATCGCTAAGGATATATATATATATATATATATATATATATATATATATATATATGTATATATATATATATATGTGTGTGTGTGTGTGTTCTGTGGGTACTATAAAGGATACAATACTAAGAGTTATAAGAGTACATTAGACCTAGTGGGACAAGACACCTAAGTGACAAAATATATATAATCATAATTAATTAGTGATTGTGCTATTCAGTAGTAACGAATAACATAACAATGTGACAGGGGTTACAATGGTGGAGTTTATTTCTTTATCTTGTACTATACCCGATTACAAAGGGTATATAAATATATATATATATATATATATATATATATATATATATATATATATATATATATATATATATATATATATATATATATATATATATATATATATATATATATATACACTGTGGGTACTATAGAGAGGCCACTAGAAAATAAGTGAGTAGGAGAAAAAAATCCAGTGATGTGAAATCTAGGTAGAGTAGAGATGATATGTAATGTTATAACCTTAACTCATATTAATAGCTAAGTGACTAAATTAAAAATATGTGAGATTAACAGAAACTTTACCTGGCAGCAAGTACAGCCCATCATTGAGCATATCACCAAGTAATAATAAATGTGAATATGTGGATGGTGTATATAATAATAATAAATATAATATAAATTATAATAGATCTAATAACGCAAAAGAATCAGAGATCAAATGCTGCTAAATCCACACATTCATTAAGACCTTCAGGGGTTAGTGTGTGTAGTTTGTGAATCCAATATGTTTCCCTACATCTGAGTTGTAGCATGGGATTGTGTGTGTTCCTTGGGATTTTCTCAATAGGGAATATGGACAATGTTTTAGTGCTCGAAGAATGAAATGTAAAAGATACTAACACTCTCTGGCTCTATGATGCTGACCCAAAAAACATTAGCAAATCTCCAAACCGCTAATGATAATAAACATAAAAAAAGAGGATTAGGGTAGCGCTAATTAAAGCTAAGAGCATGCGAATCAATTATTAATAAAATCAAATAATATCTGTATAAATCAATAAAACATAGATTTAATATACAATGGTAAATACACAGTATAGTGCCGGCACTGTCTTATAACAATTAAATATACATGTAACATAAAACCATTTAAAAGAATATTGGCTTGCAATAGGAAGCTATATATAACAGATTATCGGCTAGTGATATAGAACTATATGGAACAAAATATAAGAATTTACGCTGGCTTGCTGTATACTGTGAGCAGCTTATAACATGGAATGAGTCAGTGTTAGAAAATGATACAGCGTTCTCAGCTAATGGATACAAAGTTACCGTCTCTGGAGTAGAAAGTGTTGTCCGTTATTTATTAGTCCTGTGTCTTTGTGTGGGATGGAACAACTCTCCTGATGAGAAAGGAACGTGTGCTAATCCAGGTAACAAGATGTTTATTGGTGAATTTCTTTAGACTGTTGGTTAGTTCTTTTAATAGATTTCCTTGCGGCGTCCTTGAGTGTTGATAATTACAACAGGGGAGAGGGTAGGTCCTGGGACCGAGGTATTGGAAAGGGTAATAGGACTTGTTGGTATAGCTGAAAAAAACCATCCGGAGTCAGCCAATACCTCAGTATTCAGCCTATTGGGCTGAAATGCGTAGATTTGCTTGTCTACTTTTCTTTTATATCTGTGATACAAGTGGTTACAGTAGGTGCGGTGCATAATCCCTCTCGCAATTCTCTGAGCGGCTGATATATGCTTAAAATCCGACCCATGAGCTGCATACCGCTTGTTTCTAACTGACGATCACCTAACTTTTCTGGGGTTTTATGAAAGCTCCCTCATCTCCACATTGGAAAGGGTAATAGGACTTGTTGGTATAGCTGAAAAAAACCATCCGGAGTCAGCCAATACCTCGGTCCCAGGACCTACCCTCTCCCCTGTTGTAATTATCAACACTCAAGGACGCCGCAAGGAAATCTATTAAAAGAACTAACCAACAGTCTGAAGAAATTCACCAATAAAAATCTTGTTACCTGGATTAGCACACGTTCCTTTCTCATCAGGAGAGTTGTTCCATCCCACACAAAGACACGAGACTAATAAATAACGGACAACACTTTCTACTCCAGAGACGGTAACTTTGTATCCATTAGCTGAGAACGCTGTATCATTTTCTAACACGGACTCATTCCATGTTATAAGCTGCTCACAGTATACAGCAAGCCAGCGTAAATTCTTATATTTTGTTCCATATAGTTCTATATCACTAGCCGATAATCTGTTATATATAGCTTCCTATTGCAAGCCGATATTCTTTTAAATGGTTTTATGTTACATGTATATTTAATTGTTATAAGACAGTGCCGGCACTATACTGTGTATTTACCATTGTATATTAAATCTATGTTTTATTGATTTATACAGATATTATTTGATTTTATTAATAATTGATCTACTATCCAGTCTCTTTTAGAGAGGCCACGCCAAATATCTCTTACAGATCACCTGTTATTTATATCACACATGTATGCTGCTCTTAGCTTTAATTAGCGCTACCCTAATCCTCTTTTTTTAATGTTTTAGTGCTCCCTTTATGGACATGAGTACAGTGTCTTGATACACTATGTTTTGGGAATTTCTTTTTCACATTACGGACATGTTCACTCCAGCATCTTTTTATTTTGCGACACGTGCGCTCAACATATTGGGTTCCACAGATACATTGGATTAAATATATAACATAAGTTGATTCGCATGTGAGGCGCTTTTTAATAACAAATTGTTCTCCTGTCACATTAGACTGGAATGTCTTAGTACCATTTTTCTTTATTTCCTGGTGATGGCTGCTGTAGCCAGTTATAAATAGGGGGGTATTCAATGCTTCAAAGTTTTTAGTCATAGATGTCACTTTTTTTATTTTTAGAGGCGGTCTTGGTAAAATATTTCATCCTATCATCATTTAAAGCTCTAAGGTACCCTTTTTGTATTAAGTCTAAGGCATATCCTTTTTCCAGGAATATATCTTTGAGAATAACTGCTTGTGTTTCATATTTTTCCTTTGTGCTACAATTCCTCCTTATGCACCTAAATTGCCCATATGGGACATTCCTCTTCCAACTAAGGTAGTGATTACTATTAAAATCCAAAAAACTATTACAGTCAACTTTTTTGAAAAAAGTTTCGGATACTATGTGTCCAGTAGGAGAGAAAGACAGGGTCAGATCAAGAAAATCAATTTTGGTAGGTTGAATGATACTCGTAAACTCCAAACCATGTACATTATTGTTCAGGGATTCTGTGAACCTAGATGCTTCAGCAAAAGACTGTTTATAAATGAATAGCAGGTCATCAATGTAGCGGCCATAGAACACCAGACTTGCCCCCAGAGATGGTCCGTGGATACATGTATCCTCAAAATGTCCCATGTACAAATTCGCGAAACTGGGGGCAAATCTGGTGCCCATGGCCGTGCCCTTGATCTGTAAATAAAAACTACTCTGATATTTAAAGTAGTTACAATGTTACCATGACATGTTTAATTGATGTACTCCCACACCAGGTGTGGCTGATTAGGTTTGATACTCTGTATGGTTTATATAACAAGTGTTTGTGAAACGTTCTTATGCCTGATGAAACAACCTTTTGGGTTGAGAAACGCGTTGCATGCTTTTATGCTTTTATTAAAAATATTTTTTTAATTTACCACTTGCTGCCATACCTTATTTCTCTTACCGCTTTGATAATCATTGATGCCTACTTTTTGGGGACTATCCACCTGAGCCTTGAATCTCCTTGGAGTGTATCCTGATAGACCGGAGGCCAGTCTGCTGGGTGACTGTTTTTAATCCCAGTCTGCCACAATTGCACCAAGGGAGGTGCTTTGCTACACGTGAGTGCAACTCTATTTGTGTCATTATTAATCATTGGGCTTAACAATACTAGGCCATATCGGCACTATTGTTGCTTTAACCTTATCTAGAGACCACTGGATCTTTGCCAGAGACCAGTCTACTGGGTGACTGTTTGATTCCAGCCTGCTTTATTTGCCCTACCAAGGTGCTTCATCAAATGTGAGTGTAATATATCACATTAGTATTTGCCATTCAGTTAGACAATACTAGGCCATGTAGCTCTTCTGTTCTCCTATGTCATTCAAAGGGAACTGATAGATGCCCTATTAGTACCATCAAGGTTCAGACTCATATATCTTTTTTCCTCCGTTACCGCTTCTCCCTCGTGTGGTGGCTTTCATCAAGCAGGAGCGAGCATCAGTGATTCTGAATGCTCCGTCGTGGCCGCGAAGGACGTGGTTTGTGGATCTGGTGGGGATGTCGCAGAGATCTGCTGATACAGGGTCCCTTCATTCAGCAAAATCTATATTCTCTGAGGCTGACTGCATGGAGACTGAACGCTTAGTCTTAGCCAAGAGAGGGTTTTCTGAGAGTGTTATCGACACTCTGGTTAAAGCTCGTAAGCCAGTTACTCGTTGTAGCTACCATAAAGTGTGGAAGACTTATTTGTACTGGTGTAAAGAGTGTGGCTTTTCCTGGCATAAGGTTAAGGTTGCCAGAATTTTAGCTTTTCTCCAAGATGGACTGGAGAAGGGTTAATCTGCTAGTTCCCTGAAGGGACAGATATCGGCCCTGTCAATGTTACTGCACAACAGATTGGCAGAGCTTCCTGATGTGCATTCCTGTTAAGGCTCTGGCTAGGATCAGACCTGTGTTTAGATCTGGGGCTCCACCTTGGAGTCTCAATCTTGTTTATAGTGTTTTGCAGCAGGCTCCGTTTGAGCCTTTGCATACTGTTGAAATTAAATTGTTTTCTTGGAAGGTTCTTTTTTTGTTGGCTATTGCCTCTGTGCTGAGATTTCTGCTTTGCCATGTAACCCCCCATTATCTGTTTTTTCATGCTGATAAGGCGGTTTTATGCACTAAACTAGGGTTCCTCCCTAAGGTGGTGTTGAATCATAACATTAATCAATAAACTGTTGTGTCCTAATCCTTCTTTAGCAAAGGAACGTTTGCTTCACAATCTAGATGTGGTTTGTGCCTTCAAGTTCTATCTTCAGGCTACTAAGGAATTCACACAATCTTCCTCTTCATTTGTCATCTATACTGGGAAGCGTAAGGGGCAGAAGGCTACTATGACTTCCCTGTCTTTCTGGTTGAGGAAGGTCATCCGCTTAGCTTATGAGACAGCGGGACGACAGCCTCCTGAGAGGATAACAACTCATTCCACTAGAGCAGTGGCTTCCTCTTGGGCTTTTAAGAACGAAGCCTCAATGGATGAGATTTGTAAGGCAGCTACCTGGTCCTCCTTACACACTTTTTCTAAAATTTACAAGTTTGATGTGTTTGCTTCGGCTGAAGCAGCTTTCAGGAGAAAAGTTTTGCAGGCTGTGGTGCCCTCAGAATAAGGTCCGCCTCTTTTTTTCTGTTCCCTCCCATTACTCATTCAGTGTCCTCTGTAGCTTGGGTATAGTTTTCCTAACAGTAAGGAATGAGGTCATGGACTCTCCCTGCCTTATGGAGTGAAAACATAATTTATGCTTACCATATAAATTCCTTTCCATCCTGGCAGGGAGAGTCCCCTTTTATATTATTTCTTCTGACACCTTTTGTACCCTAATGTTTCTCGTACTTTTCCTTGTTACCCAAGCAGAATGACTGGGGGATAGGGGAAGTGGAAGGGATATTTAAGTCTTTGCCTCCTCCTGGTGGCCAGGTGTTGTATTTCCCAACAGTAAGGAATGAAGTCGTGGACTCTCCCTGCGAGGAAGGAAAGGAATTTATCTGGTAAGCATAAATTATGTTTTTTCTTTCATGATTCAGATAGAGCATACCATTTTAAACAATTTTCCATTTTACTTCTGTTATCAAATTTGCTTCATTCTCTTGGTATCCTTTGTTGAAGGAGCAGCAATGCACTACTGGGAGCTAGCTGAACACATATGGGTGAGGCAATGGCAAGAGGCATATATGTGCAGCCATTAATCAGCAGCTATCTCCTAGTAATGCTTTTTAACAAAGAATATCAAGAGAATGAAGCAAATTAGATAATATAAATGATAATGTTGTGAAACACAAATTTTTTCTTATAAGGATTCGCATAGAAAATACAATGGCAATATCTTTCCATTTTAGTTATATTATCTAATTTGCTTTATTCTCTTTGTATCTGTTGAAGAAACAGCAATGCACATAGGTGAGCCAATAACATAAGACATATGCGCAGCCACCAATCAGCAGTTCATAAGCCTACCTAGGTATGCTTTTCAACAAAGGATACCAAGAGAATGGAACAAATGAGACAATAAAAGTAAATTGGAAAGGTTATTTAAAATTTGCATGAAGAAAAAATAAAAAGATGGGTTTCATGTCCCTTTGATATTTGAATATTGCATTTGAATATCGAAACATTTAATTTTGAAATGTTAAAATTCAATATTTAACAGTTCAGATTTATTTTCTAGACACGATTAGGGCCAGATTACGAGTGTAACTAAAAGTTAAGTGCAAAAGCGAAAAGGAGTTTATTGCGGGTGTCTGCGGGCTTTGGGTTCAGTGCTCGTTTTAGAAGTTAAATATAAATGGAATCGCAATTTACGCTAGAATGATTACCGCGTCCTCAGAGCTCTGGTTAACTGTTTCGTGAAACAAAAAAGTTGCACAAAACACACCAAAAATCCATTACAAAGTACAATTACACTCATAACACTAATAACATTATTTAAAAAATAATACACAAAAAAGTTATAAGGGCACACAGATATAAGGTTTCAGGTGTTAGAAGAAAAAGGCAGACAGAGGGCTTTAAAGGGACAGTGTACAACACCAATTTTCTTTTAACTACATGTAATAGACACTACTATACAGAAAAATATGAACAGATACTGATCTAAAAATACAGCATAAAACTTTTTAAAAACTTACTTAGAAGCTCCCAGTTTAGCACTTTTGATGAGGTTAGACTGGGACACCCAGTAAAAGGGGCAGGGAAAACAAGAAAAGCAGACACTCCCCCCTTCCCTGCATATGAAAAGGCAGAAAACATAAACAGCAGCTAGCAGGAGTCTGTAAACGCGTGTATACATCTGACACTGTGGGGCTTGGTTAGGAGTGTGAAAATCAGCACAATGTTATAAAAAAAAATAAGCAAAACTATACAATTTTACAAAAACACCACCAGATGAGCTATATAAATGGATCTACAAAACATTTATGCAAAGAAAAATCTAGTGTACAATGTCCCTTTAACATAGAGATATATACACATACATGTCTGAATATATATATATATATATATATATATATATATATATACATATATATATATATATCTTTATATGTGTGTACATATGTATGTTTTTATGTATGTATATGTTAATATACGTATTTACAGACATATATACACATATATAAACACATAAATACATATGTACACACATACAGACATATAGAGCCCATTTAAGTCAAGTAGATGAAAACATGAAAGATCATATTTATGCAATATTCATTTAATAAAGTGTTATACTGTGTAATTATGTCACATTCCAATGTTGTGCACATAGTGGAATATGTTCAAATATATGTAGAAATATGTATTTATGAATAAATAGAACATATATTGCTATGTGAATAACATTAGAATGTGAAATATTCTTATTTGCATATCAGGTTAGCACACTTGAGACTATGGCCCCTACTTATCAAGCCGTCGACTTTCTTGCATTCGACGGCACCAATACGCTCGCCTAAGTTCGCCTAACATCACTGCCGCGGACCTGAATACGTTCGCCAAGATTATCAAGAAAGCTGTCAAAAAAACGTGCACCAAGTATGGTGCGATGAGCAGTGGACTGTTGTTAACTAACAGTCATCGATCTCGCTGCTCATCGGCTTATTCGCAGCTTTCTTGCTATAGTGTCACTAATCACCCACACTATACTATACTGTTTTACCCCCTATACCGCTGCTCCCGGAGCCCCCGCAACTCTAATAAATATATTAACCCCTAAACTGTTGCTCCCAGACCCCACGCCACCTATATTATACCTATTAACCCCTAATCTGCCTCCCCCTATACCGCCGCCACCTACATAAAGTTATTAACCCCTATCCTGCCGATCCCGGACCCCGCCACAACTAAATAAATTGTTTAACTCCTAAACCGCCGCTCCCGGAGCCCACCGCCACCTACATTATATTTATTAACCCCTAATCGGCCCCCCTACACCGCCACCACAATAATAAATGTATTAACCCCTAAACCTAAGTCTAACCCTAACAGCCACTAACTTAAATATAATGTAAATACATCTAAATAAAATAACTATAATTAAATAAATAATTCCTATTTAAAACTAAATACTTACCTATTAAATAAATCCTAAGATAGCTACAATATAACTAATAGTTACATTGTAGCTATCTTAGGGTTTATTTTTATTTTACAGGCAACTTTGTATTTATTTTAACTAGGTACAATAGTTATTAAATAGTTATTAACTATTTAATAACTACCTAGCTAAAATAATTACAAATTTACCTGTAAAATAAACCCTAACCTAAATTACAATTACACCTAACACTATAATTAAATAAATTAATTTAATTAACTACAATTACCTACAATTAAATACAATTAAATAAAATAAACTAAAGTACAATCCCCCCCCCCACTAAATTACAGAAAATAAAAAAATAATTACAAGAATTTTAAACTAATTACACCTAATCTAAGCCCCCTAATAAAATAAAAAAGCCCCCCCAAAATAATAAAATTCCCTACCCTACACTAAATTACAAATAGCCATTAAAAGGGCTTTTTGCAGGGCATTGCCCCAAAGTAATCAGCTTTTTTACCTGTAAAAAAAGAAATACAACCCCCCCAACATTAAGACCCACCACCCACACACCCAACCCTACTCTAAAAAGCACCTAAACCCCCCTTAAAAAAACCTAACACTAACCCCCTGAAGATCACCCTACCTTGAGCCGTCTTCACCCAGCCGGGCACAAGTGGACCTCCAGAGGGGCAGAAGTCTTCATCCGATCCGGGCAGAAGAGGACCTCCAGACGGGCAGAAGACTTCATCCAGACAGCATCTTCTATCTTCATCCATCCGGAGCGGAGCGGGTACATCTTCAATCCATCTGACGCAGAGCATCCTCTTCCATCAATGTCCTAACGAAGAATGAAGGTTCCTTTAAATTACGTCATCCAAGATGGTGTCCCTTGAATTCCGATTGGCTGATAGGATTCTATCAGCCAATCGGAATTAAGGTAGGAAAAATCCTATTGGCTGATGCAGTCAGCCAATAGGATTGAAGTTCAATCCTATTGTCTGATCCAATCAGCCAATAGGATTGAGCTCGCATTCTATTGGCTGTTCCAATTGCATCAGCCAATAGGATTTTTCCTACCTTAATTCCGATTGACTGATAGGAGGGGGGGGGTACTAACACTCGCGCGCAAACCTGATCCCATTTTCTTAAGTGTGCAAACCGGTCATGAAAATATGAATATTTCACATTCCAATTTTGGAAAAATATATATCTATACCTATATATAAATAGATTGAGTTAAGTGCACTCTCACCCTATTCCAAACAACTTGAGAGTGCTTGAGTGGATATTATTTAAAATAAATACAATAATACACAGATAAAAAGTGAGTGCTGGGTCCATTATATATATATATATATATATATATATATATATATATATATATATATATATATATATATATAAAATTATATATAGGTATCGATATACACAGATATATGTAGGAATATCTATTTAAACATAATTAGAACATATTCTGCTATGTGCAGAACATTGGAATGTGAAATATTAACAGTAAATACACAGTATAACACTTTATTAAATACGAATGGTGCATACAATGGGGCAAAAAAGTATTTAGTCAGCCACCAATTGTGCAAGTTCTCCCACTTAAGAAGATGAGAGAGGCCTGTAATCTTCATCATAGGTATACCTCAACTATGGGAGACAAAATGTGGAAACAAATCCAGACAATCACATTGTCTGATTTGGAAAGAATTTATTTGCATATTATGGTGGAAAATAAGTATTTGGTCACCTACAAACAAGCTATATTTCTGGCCTCTCACAGACCTGTATCATCTTCTTTAAGAGGCTCCTCTGTCCTCCACTCATTACCTGTATTAATGGCACCTGTTTGAACTTGTTATCAGTATAAAAGACACCTGTCCACAACCTCAAACAGTCACACTCAAACTCCACTATGGTGAAGACCAAAGAGCTGTCGAAGGACACCAGAAACAAAATTGTAGACCTGCACCAGGCTGGGAAGACTGAATCTGCAATAGGCAAGCAGCTTGGTGTGAAGAAATCAACTGTGGGAGCAATAATCATACAAGACCACTGATAATCTCCCTTGATCTGGGGCTCCACGCAAGATCTCAACCCGTGGGGTCAAAATGATCACAAGAACGGTGAGCAAACATCCCAGAACCACACGGGGGGACCTAGTGAATGACCTGCAGAGAGCTGGGACCAACATAACAAAGGCTATCATCAGTAACACACTACGCCACCAGGGACTCAGATCCTGCAGTGCCAGATGTGTCCCCTGCTTAAGCCAGTACATGTCCGGGCCCGTCTGAAGTATGCTAGAGAGCATTTGGATGATCCAGAAGTGGATTGGGAGAATATCATATGGTCAGATGAAACCAAAGTAGAACTGTTTGATAGAAACACAACTCGTCGTGTTTGGAGGAAAGAGAATGCTGAGTTGCAACCAAAGAACACCATACCTACTGTGAAGCATGGTGGTGGCAACATCATGCTTTGGGTCTGTTTCTCTGCAAAGGGAACAGGACAACTGATCTGTGTACATGAAAGAATGAATGGGGCCATGTATCGTGAGATTTTGAGTGCAAACCGCCTTCCATCAGCAAGGGCATTGAAGATGAAATGTGGCTGGGTCTTTCAGCATGACAATGATCCCAAACACACCGCCCGGGCAACGAAGGAGTAGCTTCGTAAGAAGCATTTCAAGGTCCTGGAGTGGCCTAGCCAGTCTCCAGATCTCAACCCCATAGAAAACCTTTGGAGGGAGTTGAAAGTCTGTGTTGCCCGGCGACAGCCCCAAAACATCACTGCTCTAGAGGAGATCTGCATGCAGGAATGGGCCAACATACCAGCACAGTGTGTGACAACTTGTGAAGACTTAAAGAAAATGTTTGACCTCTGTCATTGCCAACAAAGGATATATAACAAAGTATTGAGATGAACTTTTGATATCGACCAAATACTTATTTTCCACCATAATATGCAAATAAATTCTTTCCAAATCAGACAATGTGATTGTCTGGATTTGTTTCCACATTTTGTCTCTCATAGTTGAGGTATACCTATGATGAAAACTACAGGCCTCTCTCATCTTCTTAAATAGGAGAACTTGCACAATTGGTGGCTGACTAAATACTTTTTTGCCCACTGTAAATATACTTTAACATGTTTTCATCTACTTGACAGCAAAGGGTTCAATGCACTTATATATACAGTGTGTGTGTGTGTATATATATATATATATATATATATATATATATATATATATATATATATATACAATAGTGACAGCACTACCAAAGGTATTCTCTTAAAGGGACATTAAACCCAAATTTTTTCTTTCATGATTCAGATAGAGAATACCATTTTAAACAACTTTCTAATTTACTTATATAATCTAATTTGCTTCATTCTTTAGATATCTTTTGTTAAAGAAATAGCAATGCACATCGGTGAGCCAATCACATGAGGCAAGTACGTGCAGCTACCAATCAGAAGCTACTGAGCATATCTAGATATGCTTTTCAGGAAAGAATATCAAGAGAATGAAGCAATTTAGATTATATAAGTAAATTAGAAAGTTGTTTAAAATGGTATTCTCTATCTGAATCATGAAAGAAAAAATTTGGGTTTAATGTCCCTTTAACAATTAAGATATTAATTATTAAATATGCTCATGCCCGGGATGGAGTCTGGTCCCTTACTCCAAATTCATATCTTAATAAATAAATCCCAGCAACAGAGTCTTAGAAATTGCAATACTTTATTCACCAAAGTTACCCACAGAGATTGTACCAACATCAAAATGAAAGTCTACCCTAATTCACACAAACCCCATCCACCATACAAAAGCCGCTCAATAGGCTGAATGATGCATCAAAACTCAACCAAAAAAAATTAATTAAATTATTCACACATCATTCATACCAAAAAGGACTAAATAGCCACCTAACAAGCAGTGAGTATATATATCTCATATACCGCTCAAGATGCTGAGCGATACTAGATACAAACAGTACATATGAACAGCATTCACACCTGACAAACAATATAAATTTATAAGGTATGTGTATATATGCAAAATTGGGAATGCCCCCAAGGCGTCCCAAGGGGGTAAAAAACGGCACCACCTGCGCAAAAAAACTCAAAAAAGAAAAATGAATGAAAAAAAGTCACTCAGCCTTCATGGTACAATGTCCTTCACATATATTCATGGAGAATTTCTGAATAGTCCCTTGAAACACTGTAGCCCAAATTGACAATGTATATCATATAACCTGTGTTGGCAATCAAAAAAGAGCAGACTGGAATGGGATACTGTTGTACTCCAAACTTGTCTTTACTTGTAAATTTCGTCCCAATCTAACCCGTCAGTAATTTCCAATTCTGGTATTCATTACACTGTCACAGTTCATGATTCAGTTTTAAATATACTTATGAACCATTCAGGCTATTGTGTCATCTCCACAGTAACAGATCACATATATGTGTCAGGAGAGGTTATGACAGAGGTAATATTCACATATTCCAACTTCACACCATAAATCTTCACTTGCAGTGTGCCATCTCATAAACTATTATATAGCTTATACGTCGATCTTCACTCATAAAGCATAATGAATCCAACACTGTACAAAGTAGCTTTCACCAGCCTCCAGTCTTAGTTCTTTCTTAATGACATACGCACATAAACAAAATGTGCCTCAATGTTACCTGGATCTTCAGTGTAATCTGGATCATCAGTTCTCGTGATGTATGGCGCCACTGTGAGACTTACCACTTCAGGGTGTGGAAATGGACCAACTTCAAGACACCCTCTGGTCTCCTACCCCACTGTCATACCAATCTGTATCGTGTTGCATCTGTACCTTGTTAGACACAAAAAAACACGGGTAATGGCGTCTAATGCTTCCGACGCCAGTTTCGGGACTCCGCCCTTTGTCAAGGAATATGCATTTAGTCCTTTTTGGTATGAATGATGTGTGGATAATTACATTTTTTTTGGTTGATTTTTGATGCATCATCCAGCCTATTGAGCGGCTTTTGTATGGTGGATGGGGTTTGTGTTAATTAGAGTAGACTTTCATTTTGATGCTGGTACAATCTCTGTGGGTAACTTTGGTGAATAAAGTATTGCAATTTCTAAGACTCTGTTGCTGGGATTTATTTATTAAGATATATATATATATATATATATATATATATATATATATATATATATATATATATATATATATATATATATATATACAGGGAGTGCAGAATTATTAGGCAAATGAGTATTTTGACCACATCATCCTCTTTATGCATGTTCCCAGTCCTACTGACAGTTTCTGGAAGACACCTTCTTCAAGCAGTGGTACAGGAAGAAGTCTGCACTCCACAGCGTGGCTGGCAAGAAAGGGTATAAAAGAAGAAAATCTAATGACATGGCCTCCTTGTTCACCTGATCTGAACCCCATTGAGAACCTGTGGTCCATCATCAAATGTGAGATTTACAAGGAGGGAAAACAGTACACCTCTCTGAACAGTGTCTGGGAGGCTGTGGTTGCTGCTGCACGCAATGTTGATGGTGAACAGATCAAAACACTGACAGAATCCATGGATGGCAGGCTTTTGAGTGTCCTTGCAAAGAAAGGTGGCTATATTGGTCACTTTTTTGTTTTGTTTTTGAATGTCAGAAATGTATATTTGTGAATGTTGAGATGTTATATTGGTTTCACTGGTAAAAATAAATAATTGAAATGGGTATATATTTGTTTTTTGTTAAGTTGCCTAATAATTATGCACAGTAATAGTCACCTGCACACACAGATATCCCCCTAAAATAGCTAAAACTAAAAACAAACTAAAAACTACTTCCAAAAATATTCAGCTTTGATATTAATGAGTTTTTTGGGTTCATTGAGAACATGGTTGTTGTTCAATAATAAAATTAATCCTCAAAAATACAACTTGCCTAATAATTCTGCACTCCCTGTATATATATATATATGTGTACATATGTATTTATGTGTTTATATATGTACAGTATATATGTCTGTAAATACATATATACACAAATACATATGTACACATATATATATATAAAAATATATTTATACACATACGTACATACATATACATATTTCGACATGTATCTGTATGTATCTCTATGTTAAAGCCCTTTGCATGCCTTTTTTTAACACCTAAGACCTCATATCTTTGAGCCCTTATAACGTTTTTGTGCAATATTTTTTTTAAATAATGTTTAATAGACAGAGTTGTTATGAGTGTAGCTGTACTTTGTAATGTATTTATTATCTGTTTTGTGACACTTTTTTTAATTCAGAAAACAGTTAACTAGAGCTCTGAGAATGCGCTATTCCAACACAGGTTAACTTAAATTGTGCTCAAGTGATTGCAATTAATTTCAAGCTTGTAATACGAGTGCTACACCCAATGTGTGCAAACAGCTCCCTAATTACAAGGTCGTTTTTTAGTTTTGATCAGAAAATGATATAGCAACAGATTCATGTGGATAACCTTTGTGTAAGTGTGCAGCATACATAATAAACTATTAAAAAATGAAGTTATAAAGAATTATCCTTTTATAATTTCTGGTTTGAGACATTAGATGGGAGTATTGGCAGTGTGCTTGCTTGCTTTTCTTTCTTAATATGAGGAGAGTCCACGGCACCATTCCTTACTGTTGGGAATACTGATCCTGGCCACCAGGAGGAGGCAAAGACACCCCAGTCAAAGGCTTAAATACCCCCCCCCCCACTTCCCTCATACCCCAGTCATTATTTGCCTTTCGTCACAGGAGGTTGGCAGAGAAGTGTCAGAAGATTCGGAGTAGTTCCTTATGAAGGGTATCTACCCTTCGAAATGGGACTGGAGTTATAAGTAGTCTTGTCAGCCTCTCAGTGAGCGCATTGACGAAAGTTAGGGTCTGGAGATGCAGGGAGAGTCTTTCTGCGAACCCATCCAGACTCGTATTAACATCTCCTAAGCAATCAGCGTTGACGAGTTTCACTGCCTGCTTCCATCACTCAAGTCCATGTCAGGAGCGATGCTACAAGACTGTCAAACTTTAGAGCCTTTTTTTCTGTTCCACCTCATAGATTCCGGTAAGATTGTTTCATTTTTTTATACACATATGGCAATGCAAGAAGACAGAGTCACAGTGTGGCTCCTTTTATCTGTATGGAATCAAGTGTTAATATCTCCGGAGGGGGATTATTGAACAGGGGGAATTAATCACATAATTTTATTTTATTATGATTATGCTGCGACATGTGTGAGATGAGGCTCAGGCAGATGTTGGAACATACAGGTTTTACTTTTGTTTTTTGAAGCTGCGCTGCTTAAAAGGCTTGGCATGCTTTTTCCTATGGCAGGGGCAGTCCTGCATTGCGCACCACGTGACCGAGTGTGGTCAAACTGATTTCCTCTTTCCTGACCGTGCGGTTTACAGGAGACGAAGCGGTTTCTCTGTTGGGCCTGGGTAATAGGAGGTGGTGAGTGCCCCAGCCATTGGGGTATAAAGGTGCCGTTTCATCTTATTAGCAATAGTCTGCTTTATAAGCGCAAGCTATGGAGGATTCTGATGTGTTAGAGGGTACTAACTAATACCTGTCTATATTGTGAGGAGGCCATGGTATACCCACGTGCTCAATTATGTTCCTCATGCCTAGATATTATAATCATGTCAAAGTTAATATGTTTAGTACCACTGATGAGGAGTCTCCGTCCTGTGAGTTGCACACCCTACAGTCATCTCCAAATACACATGCAGCTTCCCGTAGTACTCCTAAGCCTCCATCTGGAGGGGCCCTTTAACCGCCAGACTTTGCTGAGCAATTACAAACGGCAGTGTCTGTACCCTTTAGTGCTTTACCTCGCCCTGCTAAGCACAAGTGAAAGGTCAAATATTGCTATCTTTCCCAGGGGTCATCTACTAGGTTGTTGGATTTATCTGATACAAGATTATCCGCTAATGAAGATGCCTCTGATACTTCAGAGGATGCTCTTTCTGGGTCGGAATCTGCTGCCTCTAAGCCTCCAGCTGCGGAGGAACCAGATTTTAGATTTAGGATTGAACATTTATGATTTCTGCTAAAGGAAGTTTTGGCTACTTTAGAGGTCCCAGAGCCTAAATTGCCTGAGGAACCTTTGATTCCCAGAGCCTAAATTGCCTGAGGACCACAGACTTTTCCGGTTCCCGTAAAGATGGCGAACATTATTAAGAATGAATGGGAAAGAGTTGTTTTTTTCATTTTCCCCTTCTTCCTTTAAAAAAATATTGCCGGTTCCAGATTCTCAATTGGAGTTGTGTGATACCATCCCGAGGTGGATGGCGCTATGTTCACGCTTGCTAATGGTACTACTATCCCACTTGAGGAAAGTTCGTCGTTGAAAGAGCCCATGAATATGAAGATAGAAATTCTGTTAAGAAAGATATTTCAACATACGGGATATTTGTTTTAACCGGCAGCGGCGGTTGCTGGAGCAACTGCCTACTGGTGCGACTCATGTGAGTTGATTGAGGTGGAGGGTCCCCTCGACGTGATCCAAGAAAGAATTAAGGTCTTAAGGGTAACTAATTATTTTATTTGTGATGCTAATATGCAGAATAGTCGCCTGAGTGCTAAGCCTTCAGGTTTTTGCTGTTCAAGCCCGTAGGGCACTATGGCTAAAGTCCTGGTCTGTGGACATGACTTCGAAGTCAAGACTTCTTTCCCTTCCATTTAAGGGAAAGATTCTATTTGGAATTATCTCCACGGTTACAGGAGGCAAGGGTGCCTTTTTACCGCAGGATAAGAAGAACCTAAAGGCAAGGTCCTAATTTTCGTTCCTTTCTTTCGGATAAATCCCAACATCAGCAGCCCTCCGCAAAACCAGAGCAATCCAAGGGGACGTGGAAGCCAGCTCAGTCCTGGAATAAGTTCAAGCAGAACAAGAAGCCTGCCAAGACAAAGTCGGCATGAAGGGGTGTCCCCCGATCCGGCTATGGATCTGGTAGGGGGCAGACTATCTCTCTTTTCGGACGCTTGGTTTGGGGATGTGGGTCCTGGAGGACATCACTCAGGGATACAGGATAGGTTTCAAGTCTCATCCACCTAGGGGCAGATTCCTCTTGTCAAACCTGTCTTCAAGGCCAGAAAAACGAGAAGCCTTTCTCGGGGGTGCGTGAGGGATCTATCCTCCCTGGGAGTCATTGTCCTGGTTCCTCTTGCGGAAAGAGGTCTGGGATACTATTCAAACCTGTTTGTGGTCCCGAAGAAGGAGGGAACCTTCCGCACGATTCTGAACCTAAAGTGTTTAAACAAATTTTCTATCTGTCCCCTTATTCAAGATGGTGACAATAAGGTCCATCCTTCCCTTAGCTCAGGAAGGACAGTTCATGACCACGATAGATCTGAACGATGCTTACCTTCACGTTCCTATACACAAAGAACACTTTAAGTTTCTAAGGTTTGCGTTCCTGGACCAACACTTCCAGTTTATTGCACTGCCGTTTGGTCTGGCTACTGCTCCAGGAGTTTTTAAGAAGGTTCTGGGGGCTCTGCTGGCAGTGGCCAGAACCAGAGGTATAGCAGTAGCACTATACTTAGACAACATTATGGTTCAAGCACCATCCTGTCGTCTGGCAGAGGACCATTGGAAGGATCTTTTACTTCTTCGATCTCATGGATAGAAGATAAACTTAGGAAATAGTTATCTTACTCCTAGTACCAGGGTAGAATTCCTGGGTACTATAATAGATTCCATATCCATGAGGATATTCCTTACAGACCAGAGACGTTGCAAGCTAACTTCCGCTTGTCTTGCCCTCCAGACATTTCCTTTAATTTCCTTCTGTATGAGGAGAGTCCACGACCCCCGCCCGTATACTCCAATGGGCGGAACAAAATTTTGTTTTTCTCTTCCGGCACTATTTATACCCTGATATTTCTCCTACTGTTCCTTGTTCCCTTGGCATAATGACTGGGGTATGAGGGAAGTGGGGGGAGTATTTAAGCCTTTGGCTGGGGTGTCTTTGCCTCCTCCTGGTGGCCAAGTTCAGTATTCCCAACAGTAAGGAATGATGCTGTGGACTCTCCTAATACAGAAGAAAATGAAATTATCAGGTAAGCATAGTTTATGTTTTTTTCAAAATGGGCTTAGTGATTCATTTATCATACACCATTTTGACAGTTTTTCCACTTGCGCAGTTTAATTTTTGTTAAACTTTTTTTTTTTTTAAATAAATATTTTGTGGTATAATATACTCATAAAAATGTATAGAGTTTCTTTATTTACTAATAGTTCCAGGAGTGTCAGGTAAAGTGGGGCAGCGTGGAAATAGGTTAGCTTTATTATTATATAGATAACAAAGTCGCTAAGTTTTTTTTTTGTTTTTTTTTTTAAATGATTCCTAAATATTTTTATTTTTAATTTTAGTTTGAGAGCCTTACCACTCCGTTCCTCCGCCCCTTTTCTATTTCCTAGTTATTTTCTCATTTCTGTGACATAGAGAGCAGTCCCACCCGCTCTCTACGTAGGCTTCCAAGCTCACTAATGAAATGAGGAGTGGTTTGCATGTGTAATGCACGTCTATATTCAATGGCTAAGAAACTAAATGAAGCGCAGGCGGATAGATAAGGGACATTTTGTGTGGGGAATTGGCGGCCTAACGGCCAGAAAATCATTTGGGCAACTGAGTTAATGTCACCAACGAAAAAGTAGTATACCGGCGTCGGGAGAAAAAGGGGTATGTTAAAATCGGATCAATTATCCTAAATAAAAGTTTTATTTTATAATTTAAAAAAAAACTCATGAATGAAAGTGGGGTTTATTTTTTACATTGATATTTCTCATACCGATCGACTTTACCTTCACTTTGTAACTTTCTAATTTACTCCTATTATACAATTTTCTTCGTTCTCTTGCTATTTTTATTTGAAAAAGCAAGAATGTAAGCATAGGAGCCGGCCCATTTTTGGTTCAACACCTGGGTAGTGCTTGCTGATTGGTGGCTACATTTAGCTACCAATCAGCTGGTGCTACCCAGGTGCTGCCCTTTATTCTCTGAGTTTAGTTTATTTTGATATATTTTGGTGAAGAATAACTGAGTTGAGTTTCTTTTGCTCTTCTATGGTCAATAATAAATGTGCAAAATATGTTTACATAACAAATAATTATTTTCTGTTTGTTTGGAGTGTACCAATAAACTTTCTGTCTGTTCTTGTCTCTCTTTTTTAATTTATTTATTTGTTTGGTTTTTGCCAATGCTAACTTTAGAAACATCTATATGACTGTTAGCCATGTTTGTTTATGTGGTCTTCTATAAATTCTCATCATGTGGTAAGGAGTAGATGGGTTGAGCGTTTTGATGGAGAACATTGTTTAGTTACACATTCTGAACTTTATAGAAGCTATGTAAGAATAACCAACCATGGGAGAGGAGCAGATGCTGATTTGGAATAATGGAAGAATGGAGATTAATTGAACTGAGAAGCAGTAGATTCAAATATAAATAGTGTGAATACCAGTAAGTTGCACTCTACAATTGTTTAGCTGGGATTGAACAAAGGCATTCTTGCCTAGAATAAAATAGGTTTTCACAAAGCTAGTGCATACAAAATATCATGTTTTTGCTTGACCGTGAATATGAGTAGAAAGTCATTGGTTGTTGATGGTAGTTCTTGCCAAACTATTCTAAGAAATATGAGAATCTTGGTTTTCAACATTTTACATTTAAGTTGGCAGACTTCCATCCAAGATAATATTTTCAAGATGCCGTCACATACTTTGGATTGTATGTTAATTGAAATGTAGAGGATGGGCATATTCTGTGTCCAAAACTAGACATAACAATACCCTTATGTTACATCAACCTTTTACATTCACTTAAAGGGACATCAATCACTAATTGTAGTCAGTCTTATGTATTCAAATGAAAGAATACCATGTAATTACTGTGCAAACATACCTTTTAAAATATTAGTTGTTTAAATATTGAAAAAAGTAAAATTTTAGTGTCCATAAAATAATTGGAGCCACCATGTTGAAATCTAGTTTTTCTTCTCTATTGATGCCAATTATGGACAGTTATAAATGGGTCACTACAGTGTGCAACCAACTACTGTGTAGAACCGTTTTAAGTTTGGATTCTGTACTTCCACTTTTAACAATAATTGGAAAGCCCACAATTTTTAGAATTGTATTATAGAAAATATGGAAGAAAATAAATAATGAAAGTATATTGCAAAGTTTGTTTCTGCATATTATTAAATATTTTATATTACCATCTCAAAGTTGTTTCTTAAGGCACCTTTAAAGGTATTAATCTGATATTTGGATTATATGTCAATTGTACTTTTCAGGTATTTTTTAATGCTCTATTTTGCACAGTTCATTGACTTCTTTGTTAATATTAAAAGGGATTATGCAAATATCTAAAGATTTTAAGATAAACCTAAATATTAATTAATTATTACTTTTACTCCCTAACACTTTCCACTGCCCTCCAAGTTTCTAGTTTTCTTAATTACTCTTATTTCAGCTATGGATTGACTGAACATTATGTGTGATTTTTTTGCATACTGGTTCAGGGTTTGGGCAACCCTCAATTAAATGCAAAAAAAATGTCTGGTTGCCCCTATGGGAAAAAAAGGGGCAACCAGACGTGGACTCCTTGCTCAGTGTGCTTAGAGGAATATGGCTACACCTCACTGACGAGGCCCAATGAAGGCTGAAACGATCGTCTGGGGTTGCTGTGTTCCTTGTTCAGAGAAGAATTGCCTGGTATTTCAGCGCTGGACTGACTGTAATAGGCGGAATCAGACTGATATACTACAGGAAAGTTCTACTCTGTAAAAAGCATTACTGGGCTAAAAAGTTGCACCCAGGTGGTAAATCGCCATAGAACAGGAAAAGTTGCACCCAGGTGGTAAATCGCCATAGAACAGGCTAACAGTGGTATTGAGCCAGTTGTTCGTTCCTGTGAGTGTACTTCTCTCTGTATGTATTTAGTCTCCCTATGGGAAAAAAGGGGCAACCAGACGTGGACTCCTTGCTCAGTGTGCTTAGAGGAATATGGCTACACCTCACTGACGAGGCCCAATGAAGGCCAAAACGATCTTCTGGGGTTGCTGTGTTCCTTGTTCAGAGAAGAATTGCCTGGTATTTCGGCGCTGGACTGACTGTAATAGGCGGGATCAGACTGATATACTACAGGAAAGTTCTACTCTGTGAAAAGCATTACTGGGCTAAAAAGTTGCACCCAGGTGGTAAATCGCCATAGAACAGGCTAACAATGGTATTGATGCAGTTGTTCGTTCTTGTGAGTGCACTTCTCTCTGTATGTATTTAGTCTCCCTATAGGAAAAAAGGGGCAACCAGATGTGGACTCCTTGCTCAGTGTGCTTAGAGGAATATGGCTACACCTCAATGACGAGGCCCATTGAAGGCCGAAACAATTGTCTGAGGTTGCTGTGTTCCTTGTTCAGAGAAGAATTGCCTGGTATTTTCGGCGCTGGACTGACTGTAATAGGCGGGATCAGACTGATATACTACAGGAAAGTTCTACTCTGTGAAAAGCATTACGGGCTAAAAAGTAGCACCCAGGTGGTAAATCGCCATAGAACAGGCTAACAATGGTATTGAGCCAGTTGTTCGTTCCTGTGAGTGCACTTCTCTCTGTATGTATTTAGTCTCCCTATGGGAAAAAAAGGGCAACCAGACATGGACTCCTTGCTCAGTGTGCTTAGAGGAATATGGCTACACCTCCCTGATGAGGCCCAATGAAGGCCAAAACGATTGTCTGGGGTTACTGTGTTCCATGTTCAGAGAAGAATTGCCTGGTATTTCGGCGCTGTACTGAGTGTAATAGGCGGGATCAGACTGATATTCTACAGGAAAGTTCTACTCTGTGAAAAGCATTACTGGGCTAAAAAGTTGCACCCAGGTGGTAAATCGCCATAGAACATGTTAACAATGGTATTGAGCCAGTTGTTCGTACCTGTGAGTGCACTTCTCTCTGTATATATATATATATATATATATATATATATATATATATATATATATATATATATATATATAGGAGTGGTGTTGGAACAGGGGGACAGATCTCCCAAAATAGTAAAAGTCTGAAAAACTTGGAGATATGAGAATGTGGTCATTCCCTTCATTAATTTTCAATTATTTTAACAAAATCAGTATTGTGTGTTAACTGTGCATAAGATAATGATTTAATTTATTTCAAGTGAGGGAGATGGTAAAATATTTAAAACATTCTTATTAGTTCACATAAGGAGTTTTAAATAATTCCAAACACACAGACCTTGAAATTATGTGTGGAAAAAACAAAACATGAGGGGGCAGAAAGTATGATTTTCAGGGTTTCCTGCCAAATCAAGATTTATTTAAAGATTGTTTATAGACGTCTGAATTAGAATGAATGGTAATTTTTTTACACTAATCTGTAATCAATTTAAAGCTTGTTTCACCTGTAAAAAAATGAATTGGGATGTTATTGAGAGACATGTATTGTGTCAGCTTTAAAGGGACAGTATACACCAATTTTCATATAACTGCATGTAATATACACTACTATAAAGAAGAATATGCACAGATACTGATCTAAAAATCCAGTATAAAACCAATTAAAAACTTACTTAGAAACTTAGTTTAGCACTGTTGATGAGGTTAGGCTGGGACACCTAGTGAAAGGGGCTGGGGAAACAAAAACTGTAGAAACCCCCCCACTCCCCTCTTCCCTGCATATTAAAAGACAGATTACACAAACAGGAGCCAGCAGGAGTCTGTAAATGCGAGTATACATCTGACACTGTGGGGCTTGGTTAGGAGTCTGAAAATCATCACAATGTTATTAAAAAATAAGCAAAATTATTTAAAAAATAAGTAAAAACACTCCCAGATGGGCTATATAAATGGATCAACTACAAAACATTCATGCAAAGAAAAATCAAGTGTACAATGTCACTTTAAATAAAACTATATGCTAAAAGAGGTTAAGAAGCATAGCTTGTTGTGCTCCTATTACACTGCTTTTCATCTGGAATACCACCATGCTCTAGGCTATTTTATTGATCAAATAAAAAGTGTGTAATTTAAAGATTTATGCCAACTAAGATTGCATAGCATAAAACAGCCAATAGCATCAAAGCCAACCACTGATTGGCGTTAACTCTTGCATCTACTTTTAAAATTAGAAGATATAAGAATTCATTCAGACAGTGGTGGTTTTACTATTGGGTCCACAAGCGAAGAATACTCTCAATTGCCTCTCCCTTCCCAGAAATAACTTACACTTTAGTGTTGCCAAGTGTAGCCTGCTCCACCCCTCTTATCAGTGTCCTTCTTCAAACCTTTTGGTATCATGTAACAAAGTGTGCACGTGAGGATAATTACTTATGCATGCAAGGTGGGTTAAGGAGGGACAGCAGGTACTGCTTTTGTTTGCTGCCAAGAGGCTTGCTAGTTTCCATAGGGATAATGTCACATGCTTTGTGAAAGCTTTAGCATTATACTGTGCACTGCTTTAGTCAGGTGATACGTGACTCTGCCTCTTACCATGCACAAGTGCATTCTACAGAAGCTATGGCCTGGATAGCACCCTCCATATATGGAAATGCCCAGGACGAAGCTTGCTGCAAACAAATTTATTCCTGAGTTAAACAGGTTAATGGGGGTTAAAAGAGAAACCGTTTGGCATGTAAGCTTTGGCTGCATTATATATTCAGAAACTTCTGTTAGTTCATGCTGCTTTATGTCCCTTTAAGGGGCAATGTACTCTAAAAGGCTCTCCCCTTTAATGTGTTCCAAATTATCGATTTACCTACTGGAATTTATTAAATTGTTTACAAATAGATCCTTTACCTCTATTTTCTCATTTGAAATAGCTGAGTTTGCCTATTGTATCCCTCCACATACTCAACATTTCTGAACTCCAAGGACCGCTAAATGCAATACAAATGCATAATTAACAATTGCATAATAAAAAGACAAGGCAATTTAAAAAAAATAGAATTAAAAATAAATTCTGGCAAATGTATTTTTTTATTCCATATTTTGCCCCCTGTATCATGTCATATGACAGACATCAGCCAATCACAGACTAGTATATGTATACCCTGTGAGCTTGTCCACATGCTCAGTAGGAGCTGGTGCTGTAGAAAGTGTGAATATAAAAAGACAGCAAAATCTGATAATGGAAGTAAATTGGAAAGTGTCTTAAAACTGCATGTTCTGTCTTAAACATGCAAGTTTATTTTGACTTTCGTTTCCCTTTAAGTTCTGGTTACAAAAACAAACCAACATTTAAACAAGTAGGTTTAGATAAAGCAATGCCCCAGTGACGGAGCGGTACTAAACTATTAATTTTTCATTGTTCTCTCTATGGGCCCTATGATCTAAAGGTCTCTGGGCTGCAGTGGAGGCTCCTCCATTTGTGCACTCCCGCATGTGAACCCCCAGGCAAGAAGACAGGGAAAAAAATGTATGCTATTTTTAACCCAAAAAAATTTAAATCCAGAGTTAAAAAAAATAAAAAATATTTGTACATTTTTTTTTTAAAACCGCACGTGCAGTAGAGAGCCCTATCATGTGCCTGTCACAGTAATGTGTATTCAATGCAGGCGTCGCTCCCAGCCTCCAAGCAATTGCTATAGAGGCTTAATCGCACAAGCTGAACTGTGCGACTGGGGACATGTTCAATTCAGCCTGTGCTCTGATACACTGTGCCGCATATGTCATCATGGGCATGAGGCTACTCCCCCTCAATGGTGCAAAAAACTCATTGTGGAGATAGCCGTTGAGTGGAGAGAAGCGAGACAGAGAGGCTACAGAGAGAGCTCCTTGAGAATTTAAAAATGTAAGAATAGATCCGTAATCCGTTATTTGAATCTTCTAAATATCTGACAGTATTGGGAGTGGACTCAGTGGAGAGCAGAATTATGTTTAATAAAAAAACTAGCTCCTGAAGTTGAGAGACGCTGCTAGCTGCTTGTCTGGGGCCCTGAAGTTAGTTAGTCTCAGAGTCACAGTGACAGAAAGACTTAGTCTGAATTAGCAGATAGTACTTAGACAGATTAGTGTAGGAGTCTAGGACTAGGGAGTGCCAGTGGAGGAACTTGGGAAGTTTTTTTATTTTTTTATTATTATTATTCTTTTGAGAGAGGCTGCCCAGTGACCAGAAAAGAGTTATAGTTTTTTTTTTAAATTGCTTTATTAATTTCTGATTCTTAGAGGGTTTGCTGTGCTGCTGATACTATATAGGCACTAGCAGTAAACCTGCATATTTTATTTTTTTTATTTTATCCCTACTGAGCTATATTAACTGTATAATTATTATAAATTATAATTATATTATGAGTTATATTACCTACAAGTTATATATTTGATAACAACCGCAAAACTACTTGCCTACTAGTTGTATATTTTATAACAGCTGCAAAGCTACTTACCCACAAGTTCTATATTTTATAACAGCTGCAAAGTTACTTACCTACAAGTTATATATTTGAGAACAACCGCAAAACTACTTGCCTACTAGTTTTAGACAGTAGTCAACCTTGACCGTTGACGGCTGTCATGGCTGCTGCCTGCTGTAATTATACTAGTTAAAACACTATTTTAGTTTAGAATTATTAGCAGATTGCAGAGAGTTTCAGAGTTGTTAAAACAATTATATATTTTATAACAGCTGCAAAGCTACTTACCTTCAAGTTATATATTTGATAACAACCGCAAAACTACTCGCCTACTAGTTGTATATTTTATAACAGCTGCAAAGCTACTTACCTACAAGTTATATATTTGATAACAACCACAAAACTACTTACCTACAAGTTTTATATTTTATAACAGCTGCAAAGCTTCTTACCTACAAGTTATATATTTGATAACAACCGTAAAACTACTTGCCTACTAGTTGTATATTTTATAACAGCTGCAAAGCTACTTACCTACAAGTTATATATTTGATAACAACAGCAAAACTAGTTGCGTACTAGTTGTATATTTTATAACAGCTGCAAAGCTACTTACCTACAAGTTATATATTTGATAACATTGACGTTAGTGTCCCTTTAAGTTCTGGTTACAAAAACAAACAAACATTTAAACAAGTAGGTATAACAGCTTCAAAGCTACTTACCTACAAGTTGTATATTTTATAACAGCTGCAAAGCTACTTAACTACAAGTTATATATTTGATAACAACCACAAAACTACTTGCCTATTGATTCTAGTTGTATATTTTATAACAGCTGCAAAACTTCTTACCTACAAGTTATATATTTGATAACAACAACCGCAAAACTACTTGCCTACTAGTTTTAGTAGTTGACGGCTGTCAGGGCTGCTGCCTGCTGTAATTATACTAGTTAAAAGTATTTTAGTTTAGAATTATTAGCAGATTGCAGTGAGTCTCAGAGTTGTTAAAACAATTATATATATTATAACAGCAAAGCTACTTACCTACAAGTTATATATTTGATAACAACCGCTAAACTACTTGCCTACAAGTTGTACCAAAAAACTGTTGGTTCAAATGGGTGGGGCCATTTGAGGGGTGTGGCTTTCAAAAAGGGGTGTGACTTTCTCAAAGGGGCATGGCTGTCTCAAAGGGGTGTGGTTTTCTCAAAGGGGCGGGTCTTGTGCACCACCATCTTAAAAATTCACCAGCCGCCACTGCTGGGCTGGTGAGATTCTTTAAGAATGCTCGCCAGTACTTCTATTTCCCTGGTGGAATGATTTAAACCCTGAAAACATGGTGTCTCACAAAGGGGTGTATACTGCATTATCGTATGGGAAGGAGATGCATACATTACAAAAATGCACAAAGAAAATCAAAAACTGAAAATCAAACAAAATGAATAATTAAACCAGTCACACAAAAATATGCAGATTTTTTTTTTATTGTTAAAGTAAATGTAAACTTAACCATACTGGCTCACGACATTGGATAGACTTTTAAAAGTTAGTCGGAGTTTAATTCATCAAATTTTTAATACTTATTTATTTTCTCTAATTTTTACCTTTTTACAGCTCCAGCGATAAGCGCCGCTCCTTTGATGAATTAAAATCTGCCTAATTTTTAAAAGTCTATCCAATGCCGTGAGCCAGTAGGGTTAACTTTATATTCACTTTAAAGAATTACTAACTTTTTATTTTCTAATGTTAAATGCAACAAACATTTTGCATATAAACTATAATAGCAATGTAATTTACCTTATGAATGTTTAAAACGAAGCCCCCTTTTTCCATAAAATTATATTTTATTTTATTACGATGACATCACGTCATCCAGCCCACAAATGTGGGCCGTCTAAGGGCTAACCAAACCGCCAATTGTATCACTGGTTTTGCATCTCATTTAAATCAATTATCTACATTAAACGCATGCGCAATACCATATACTTCCTATCGCATGCACATATTGAGGCAATTAAGCCTTACATCATAGCGGACCAGAAAAAAAAACGCATGCGCATTTTCAATTTCCATCGATTCTATCGGTATTCAAGCCAATCTCATATACAATATATTTCAATGCTAGTGGTCCTCTTTTGCATCGCTGATTCACTAAAGGCAATAAATATATATTTATTCAATAAAAGTATTGTGATTTTTAGAAATATGTATTAATTATATACATCCGTATCTTATTTTATTTATTTATTTATTTATTTATTATTGTTTTGGGATTATAATTAATTTATTTTGTTTTAAGAATTTGTAAATTTTGCTCGTTTTTTTCAAGGGAGATTGTATTTTCTGCAAGATACTGCAAATTATAATATCGCAAAATGAAAGTATTGCCTAATGTTGCAAAGTAAGTATCGTTTGCTCGTTTATTCTCGAAGCGTTCACAAGATAAGTACCTACGTTTTGTGCGCAGCTAACTCTACTGCTGCAGTATAGATTCTCCTTGTCTTTTTCAACATCAGATGGTGATGTATCCTCTGACGTTGCGCTAACTCGCGCATGCGCAATGCGTCCAAATGTCGCCATCTTACAACTGCAGTTGTCAGCATGAGGCTGACAAAGGAGTGGGTTTGGAAAAATTAATTATTTAAAACATAAATATTTTAAAAACGGTACACATTTAATACAGAATCCACATTAGAAAACAATAGATGTATATGTATACTACTGTGTGATTGCCATTTCATTTCTGACTACAGTGTCCCTTTAAGATGCATCAAAATTGTAACAAAATAAACCAAAAATCTTATTTTACATGAAAATTTGTATGCAAATTACACAGGAATAAATAATATTAAACATACACAGCGTAAATAGTCATTTAAGTACACTGGATGTGCAAAAAACACATGTAAATTTATACTCAAAAGTAGAAAATACAAAGCATAATTGTTTTTTTATAGAAAAATGTGCTGAACATGGGCGTTCCATGGACGTGTATGACATTGCATATATTATAACAAGTTCTTGGAAACACATGTAGGAGAAAACAATCTTACAGTACACTGTCCCTTTAAGACATGTGTACCCTACTGAGCCTACCTGTGTATTCACATCAACAATGGATACCAGGTGAACAAAGTCAGTTTGAAAATGGAAGTAATTTGGAAGGGTTTTTTTCCGCCCCCAAAAATTGCGCGTTCTGTCTGACTCATGAAAGGTTAATTTTGACTTTTATTGTCCCTTTAAACATTTTGGGCTAGATTACTAGTGGCGCGCAATACTGCACTTACATGAGAGCGATATTTGTGCTCCTCTCAGTAATATCAGCGCACGTAAATGTGCGCTGGTATTTCAAGTGCGGCGCAATGTGATTGTGACCTCGCATTGCCTGGAAGCCAAGTGCTCACGAGAGAGCGCTTCCATAGGCTTCAATGGGAGCCTCGTTTTCATGCCAACAGACACGACAAACCACCTTTACTGGCACACGTTAAGATAGCACTCCACTTGTAATCTGACCCTTTATGTTAGATATCATTTTAGTTTAATGACCCCAAACAGAGCTAGGAGTACAATCTTGTGACTTATTCCTATGAGTTTATATCACAATGTCAAAATGCTGTAAAAAATGATTTAGGCAACATAGCGATAAAAAAATATATACATTTATTTTATACAGTACACAGACAAATGACATCATATTTAAATCATTTTGACTTGTCAATAACTAAAGAGTTAATTATTGTTGCTCTGGTGTATTTGACTTCCTATAATTGCAGCCATAATGCTCGCCAGACAAAACCACTTACAGTGACAGTCTGTGGGCTATGTAGATGTGATACTAGACATCTGATTCTTTATCCTGGTCCCCTTTGCACTCCTGTCACAAAGATGGCTTTATTATTTAGGGTTCAAAAGTTCTGCTCTCACGGACTGCCATTCCATCTCTAGTTTCTTGCTCCCTTTGTCTATGTCCTTTGCGCCAATCATATGAACTGGGGTAGTGATAAAGGTTCCGTTCTTGGTGGCATTCATTATTATAGTAGCAAATGATGTATTAAAAGATTAAAATCTAATTTTTTAGAATCACAATTATTTGATGGATGAACAATATTACCCAGCTGTTGTGAAAGTAAATATTGTAAATCCATAATATTTCTCACCCACTGGTTAAAATAAAAAAAGTAGAAATGACTTTCTTAAATGTCATGATGAAAAATGTATCAGATTCTTATAACGTACTGTTACTGTTTTTCATTGATCTCTAGTACATCACTTTTTCCTGGCAATGCGGGAATACAGGTATACCTCACTTTACAGCGCTTCACTTTACAGCGCTTCGCTAATACAGCGCTTTGTGGAGCTGAAGTTCAACCTCCAATGATCTTGAAACATTGCTGTACTCATTGTGAGATTGCAAGAAAAGTGACTGGCACCATTTTTTTAATGTGAGTTCACTATGTTTACAGCATTACAGTGCAATCTGTGTCTCACTGTTGTAGTCTGGCATATTTTACTACAGTATTTGTCACTATTTTACAAGTACAGTTTTTATTGAATACTAATTGAATACTGTGCTGTGCTAGTGTTAAACTAAACGTAGCCCTATTGCACCCCTAATATATGTTAGTGCAAACATGTTTTCAAGTCTTTAAACGCACTGGCAAGTGAAAAGAAATCTAAAACCCCATTGTTTCACTTTATGGCGGTTTTCACTTTACAACGGGGCTCCGGTCTCTAACTTTGTTATTTTATTAGGGGGCTTAGAGTAGGTGTAATTAGTTTAAAATTGTTGTAATATTTTTCTAATGTTTGTAAATATTTTTTTTATTTTTTGTACTTTAGTTAGTTTATTTAATTGTAGTTATTTGTAGGTATTTTATTTAATTAATTTATTGATAGTGTAGTGTTAGGTTTAATTGTAGATAATTGTAGGTATTTTATTTCATTAATTTATTGATAGTGTAGTGTTAGGTTTAATTGTAACTTAGGTTAGGATTTATTTTACAGGTAATTTTGTAATTATTTTAACTAGGTAACTATGAAATAGTTATTAACTATTTAATAGCTATTGTACCTTGTTAAAATAAATACAAAGTTGCCTGTAAAATAAATATTAATCCTAAAATAGCTACAATATGATTATAATTTATATTGTAGCTATATTAGGGTTTATTTTACAGGTAAGTATTTAGTTTTAATAGGATTAATTTATTTAATAAGAGTTAATTTATTTCGTTAGATAAAAATTATATTTAACTTAGGGGGGTGTTAGTGTTAGGGTTAGACTTAGCTTTAGGGGTTCAAAAATTTATTAGAATAGCGGTGAGCTCCGGTCGGCAGATTAGGGGTTAATGTTTGAAGTTAGGTGTCGGCGATGTTAGGGAGGGCAGATTAGGGGTTAATACTATTTATTATATGGTTATTTAGGCGGGAGTGAGGCGGATTAGGGGTTAATACATTTATTATTGTAGCGGTTCGGTCGGCAGATTAGGGGTTAATAAGTGTAGGTAAGGTAACGGCGACGTTGGGGGGGGGGAGATTAGGGGTTAATAAATATTATGTAGGGGTCGGCAATGTTAGGGGCAGCAGATTAGGGGTACATAGGGATAATGTAGCTGGCGGCGGTGTACGGAGCGGCAGATTAGGGGTTAAAAAAATTTAATAGAGTGGCGGCGGTGTGGGGGGGCCTCGGTTTAGGGGTACATAGGTAGTTTATGGGTGTTAGTGTACTTTAGAGCACAGTAGTTAAGAGCTTTATGAACCGGCGTTAGCCCAGAAAGCTCTTAACTCCTGTTTTTTTTCTGCGGCTTGAGTCTTGTCGTTAGATTTCTAACGCTCACTTCAGCCACGACTCTAAATACTGGCGTTAGAAAGATCCCATTGAAAAGATAGGATACGCAAATGGTGTAGGGGGATCTGCGGTATGGAAAAGTCGCGGCTGGAAAGTGAGCGTTAGACCCTTTCCTGACTGACTCCAAATACCAGAGGGCGGTAAAAACCATCGTTAGGAGCCTCTAACGCTGGTTTTGACGGCTACCGCCCAACTCTAAATCTAGCCGCAAGAGAGTAAACCAAAATATGTATTCTTATTGGTAAGAAAAGTACCGGCTTTTTGGCTCCCTACATGCCCCCGAGCCTATCTAGGTATGCTTTTAATGGAAAAGAGTTAAAGGGTCATGATTCAGATAGAGCATGCAGTTTTAAATAATGTTTAAATGTGTTTCTATTACCTAATTTGTTTTGTACTCTTTATATCCTTTGTTGAAAAGAATACCTAGGTAGGCTCAGAAGCTGCTGATTGGTGGCTGCCTTAAGCTAGCTCACAGTAGGGCTTTGCTGCTCCTTCAATAAAGGATACCAAAAGTCATCACCCAAAATGTTTTACCTTAGCCGATGACTTTATAAGCCTGATGATTTCTGATGATGTGCAAATTACTTCTAAAGTAGTTTGATGATCATCAAATTACCCCAGGATAGTCTCTAAATTAATCATGTTTGTCTTGGATACAGGAAGGCATATTGATGCTTGATGTCATAAATATTCTAGAGTAACCTGAGCAGGTTCACTATTCAGTGAATAATAGAGAAACAGAAAGCCATTTTTTCCCATGCTCAGAAGAGGACAGAATGCAACTTAAAGGACCACTAAATACACTAAAATGTAATAATTTACAAATACATAATAAAAAGGCAGTGCAATAGCACTTGTTTGTAATAAAAATTAGAATATTTTCTGGCAAATTTCAAAGTTAATCCAATGTTCCCTCCCCTGTATCATCTGACAGCCAGCAGTCAATCACAAAATGCTTATACAGTACATATAGACTGCACTTTTGTATGTACTCATTTGGAGTTGGAGCCTCAGAAAGGGTGCATTTGAAAATAACATGCACGTTTTGTATATTGGAAAGTCATGAAACTTTAATTTTGACTTTAGTGGTCTTTTAATTTACCAACATGTCAGCTCCCTCATCTCCCTAAGGGACTGATGATCGAAAACTCACCAGCATGGAGAGGAATCTCACCAAATCTTTGGGGGCTATTTTTGAGCATTATATTGCAATATCTTCACATCCATGCATAGAGAGATAAACTACTCTCATGAACAAAATTGCCATTTTAAAAGTCTTTGAGGGACCTTGTGGTACTGATGAGACCTATTAGATCATCTCGCCAGAGCGGAGAAGTCTATATTATCAGGCCCTAAGAAAAAATTTTGAAATGCTCATTTTGCAAGAAAAAAGTTGTTTGCTGATTTTTTTGGGGGGAAATCATTTTCTTTTTATGTTTACTTTGCTTTAGCATATTTGTTTTCACTGAATGAGCACTATTTTAATATCCTTTTAAATTTCCCTTTTATAGTTTCCGATTTAACCTGAGCCTAATACTTTTTCCATTTTAGCTTATTAATGTTAAAATATTTTCCAAATATTGTGTTGGAAACTTGTGCCATCATTCTGCTTGTTAATTCCTTGGCTGGGCTCCCAGGACATACACTAAGTTTCTGCATTCCTCATAAAGCTGAAAAATATTATTGCTTTTTTTCAAAACTCTTATTACAAAACCTTTAAGATCATTACATCCTATTACTCTCATCTCAACCAATTGAATACATTCTGGTCACAAGCAATATCACAGTTCTTCAGTTGGTTGCAAATGATGTAAAAAGGGATATAAAACCCATATTTTTTCTTTCATGATTCAGATAGAGCATGCAATTTTAAGCAACTTTCTAATTTATTCCTATTATCAATTTTTCTTCATCCTCTTGGTATCTTTATTTGAAAAGTAGGAATATAAGCTTAGGAGCCGGACCATTTTTGGTTCAGGACCTGGGTAGCGCTTGCTGATTAGTGGCTAAATGCTTAAAGTCTCTTTACAGTGAGGTGTGAATACTTATGAAATTTGAGGTTAAATATCTTCCTTTTATACATAGGTGATATTTTATAGTCAGCTTTTTACAGCTATGCTGCATCACTTTCAAATGTTTTCCATGCTATCAGTTAACAAACTGGGGCATCAGTAACACCCAGCGCCTTCATATTTACCTATGCTGAAGTTGTCATCAACTCTATAATATACATTTGTCTTCAGCTAGTTAGTGTTCCCTTCACTATTATTTATTGTAACTTGGTATTTGTTAAACAGCATCAGCCAACAACACCATCTACTGTTTTCAGACATTACAGGCTCACGTGTTCTTAACAACAGAGAGAGGGATTTGGAGCTGGGTTTGTACATCATTCAGTAGCTGGTTCTATAAGACATTGCCCACCCAGAGTGTGGCCTCTTTAGCTCACTTTGTCTGATACCAGAAGAGAAAGCTCTAAAGTAAGTCGGTCTGTTCTAATCCAAAAGGATAATCTAGTCTGGAAACCGCTGGAAAGTCTCCTCTAAACAAGAGATTAGTCCATTTTTTTTGCATTGTTTTCCTTATATCTATGTGCAAATACCCTGGCATTGTTCATAAATAAGTGTGTCTGATGGTTTTTAAATTTGCAATGATTGTCAACGCCTATACAAAGCTGGCAAAAGTCACAGCCTCTGATTGAAAGGCACCTTTGTATAATGTAAAATGATGATTTTGCTCATGGACAGTATATACCGTGTGATTACAAGACAGGTCTGTTGTTTTGCGATAGAATAACATATCAGCCAAGTCTAAACATGTTTAAAGCAAGTTAAGCTTTTATTTGCCGAAATTGTTTTCAATAGCCAAATTCTACCCACCACTTGCCTCAAATTGAGGAGCCAATCTGGGTTTTAGTCTGCAGCTGACAGTACTGTCATATTATTAGTATAGAGTACATTGTTTTGAAGTTCAAATTTGTTAAAGCGAATTAGTGAAAGGCATGTGGCAGCATTAGCCTTTTTTATTTTTGTGAATCATAATTTATTTTTTTTAGAGCTAAATTACATGATATGTGCATGTTATGTTTTTGGCACGCTAAATTCCTTATAGCTGTTAGTTGGTTTTTTTACGTTCATTAATTCTTTCTGATGAACATTATATGCCGTAGGATATATAGATATAAATAAATGTAAAATTCACTGTATCGTGACCAGTTAAAACATTAAAAAAATTAAAATCCAAAAATCCCAATGACCCTTAAGGGATACGTTAAAATACTATTTATGTGCAAATCTGTGATAAAAAATCGGTGATAATTAAAAATAAAGGAAATTATCTACGTACATATATATATAAAAACAATTTATCCAAGTGAAAAATCAAAGTGAAATAAATGCAGTATATCAAAGTGCAATCAATGATCAAGTGACAATAATTAGTAAAACACAGATGTGATATTTAATAAGTCAATGCATAAAAGGTTGACACAGACATTCATACATAAAATAAAGTGAAACCGGTTTAAACATACACACTATACATAACCCCTCAGATTCCCCAAATCAAATGGGGCTGGCGGAGAACACCTATAATGACTGTGTTCTAATCTTGGTGTTAGTGGTTCAAGGGGATCCCCCAAAGAAGATGGTCCGGAATGACAATGTGGGTTTAATTATTGTAAATCCAAAGATATAAATGTTAATGTTTCTGAATGGTGCCGTTATATCCCAAGTCTTTTTTGGTCACAAATAAAAGCCCACAATGGTATAGAGCTCCTTCCTTAATGTTCTCTTAGTTAAAGGCAATCAAGTATTTATAACTTAGCCGGGAGGCTCTCCTACCTTCTTACAAGTGTCTGCCAGCGATCTCCTTACCTGGCCCGACACTCCGGCTGCTCCTTTAGATGTCTGCTCAGCGAAAATCCTGTGAGTGACGTCACCCGGTTCCGGATCCTAGGTGACCACTTGCGCAAGTGTTTGTTTCCACAGGATGTCCTCTGTACGCCAGGGTACAGAGAGTTCACTTCAGCTTCGGTCCTCCAAAAAATCGCAAACAGTAGCAGGTAAGTCCTCTACGCGTTTCAACCCCTTCTGGGTCTTTTTCAAGATGCTACTTCCTGCAACCTTTGCCCTTAAATCCACTCTCTGCACAGGTGATTCGCTATTGCTACAACACCTTTCCGCAGGTAACTATTTCCTGGGGGGGAATCAAAACACCTCACATGTCATTCTTTGTTCGTAAATTTTCACACCAAATCCCAAGCCAGATCTCTAGTGTTTAAAAACTTGTTTCCATATAATCAAATAACGTTAAAAACTCCTTAAAAATCCTTAAAAATAATACAATTATGATAATACATAAGACTGCAATTTATAAAACAATATAAGGAGAAAATACATGACAAACAGGGAAAATAGAAAAATTCTGATGAAATATTGATTAAATATTGCGTGGTCAGCCTAAGGCCAAGATTTATCCCACTTTAGATGACATCCAAAACAACTAATGCATATTTTATGCAGTGGATCCCCTTGAACCACTAACACCAAGATTAGAACACAGTCATTATAGGTGTTCTCCGCCAGCCCCATTTGATTTGGGGAATCTGAGGGGTTATGTATAGTGTGTATGTTTAAACCGGTTTCACTTTATTTTATGTATGAATGTTTGTGTCAACCTTTTATGCATTGACTTATTAAATATCACATCTGTGTTTTACTAATTATTGTCACTTGATCATTGATTGCACTTTGATATACTGCATTTATTTCACTTTGATTTTTCACTTGGATAAATTGTTTTTATATATATATATATGTATGTAGATAATTTCCTTTATTTTTAATTATCACCGATTTTTTATCACAGATTTGCACATAAATAGTATTTTAACGTATCCCTTAAGGGTCATTGGGATTTTTGGATTTTAATTTTTTGAATGTTTTAACTAGTCACGATACAGTGAATTTTACATTTATTTATATCTATATATCCTACGGCTCTATAGCGCCTCCTATATCCACTGATTTTACATTCTTGATTCTCTATTGTCTAGGGAGGAGACAATAACCTTTAGTGAGGCTAAGTAGGTTTTTGGTTTAGCGCTATACCCTATCCGTATTTGTCTTATTTATCCTTTATCTTCCTGAGGTGTATTAGCTGCAAGTCCAGTATAGATATGGAAATATTCTCATATAGGGATAAACTGCTATCTGAAATCATGAAAAATGAATTTCAGAAACCTGAAGAATGCATTATGAATAAAGCGGAAGTACTAAAACTAGTGGGAGATTTAGAGAAAGTTCTAAATAGAGAATTAAGGCAGAAAATGGAACTGATCTTCTTAGATAAGTACTTGGATCAGAATACTATCCCTAGAGGGTTAAAATTGAAGAAAAGTTGCACTTTTGAGTTAAGTGAACATTTACAAGCAGAATGGGACGATGTATTAAAGGAAGCTTCCAAAGGACTGATCAAAGTTATTAAAAAATCTAGAAATGAGAGCATAGAACAAATTAACAGTGAGATTTTGAGTATTAAAGAGAAACTGGAAGTAGTCAGAGAAGATCAGACTTTGAAAGAAAGACAACAGGTTATCATTGAGAGATTAGAAAATGTGAAGAAAGAAATTATAGTCACCAAATGCAAAAAATTAGAAAGGGATATTTCTGAGCCCTCCATGACACAAGGGGCTGCTGAACAAAATAGAGAAAGGGAAAATACAGATACCCAAAGGGTTAACAACAATACATGGGAAAGGAACGATAGGAGAAGACATGACCATCAGAATAATTTTTATAGTAATAGATATAAGGATAGAAATAATTTTGAGGATAACAGAGGATATCAGAATAGAAATTTTAGAAATAGGAACCCTGGAGGGTGGAATCGGGGTCCCGATATGAGATTTAATAATCACTATGGCAACCATTATGGTTGGGGTAATCGCTTTGAAAATAGGGATCACTATACGAGAAGAGACTATAGGGGGAATAGGAATTTCTACGGAGAAAGAGGTCCAAACAGCTACAGGCAGAGAAATGAAGGTTATTTTGAGGAAGGTAATCAGTATCAAGGGAGATCAAATCAGCAAAAGAATAAGGATGAACATAGATGGGATCTAAGACAGCCAGAAATACCCCTGACAAATAGGTTCACTCCCCTGGTTATGATAAATAAACATCAACCTGCCCCCAGTGAAACAAGGGGTCATATAGACCTGACTAGAGAGGAGAAAGATTTTTTAGGCCACACCCCCCTCAGGGAGGGGGCTCTACAATTAAGAGGCATAAACGGACAAGGAAAGGAAGAAAAAGCTTTAAGATCAAGGGAAAGAAAAAGACAAATAGAGGAGTTAGAGGAGGAAGAAGAGAGAGAAGAAGAAAAAATGGAAGCCAAAAGACAGAAGTAGAAAAGAAAGTAGGGATTTTTAACTTGAGCGAAAAAATTTTAAGTAAAGAAGAGGAGAGAGTTCTGAACTTGGGACTCTCTTTTGCCCCTTCAAAAAAACTAAATAGATTCGAGACACATATAAATGTTAGAAAGTATGTGAGAAATCTGACCCTTAAACGTTTCTTTTTAAAGAATCCTGTTGAAAGATTTATTACTAATGAGGCAAGAGAACCTGATCTATATAAACATACAAAATTAAAAACTAAATCAAAGTTTTACCCTAGAAATGACAGAGGGAGCAATTTGGAAACCTTTGAAAAGATGGTTTTGGCAAATCTAAGGGAGGGTGCAGACAGAAAACACAAATTTAAGAGAAATTTAAGCGAGAAAGAAAGGGAAGTATTAGAGAATCTACAGAATGATAACGATATAACCATAAAAATGGCAGATAAGGGTGGAGGCCTAGTTATTTTAGATAGTACTAAGTATAAGATAGAAGCTGAGAGATTGTTAAGCGATAGGAAAACCTATATGAAACTTGATATGGACCCAACCAATAAATTCAGGGCAAAGCTGGACAAGATTTTAAATAAGGGCAAAGAAAAAGGGATTTTGACTGATAAAGAATATTTATATATTAAACCCCAACATCCTAGGATTCCTATATTTTATTTCCTACCCAAAGTCCACAAAAGTCTTACCAATCCACCGGGGAGACCTATAGTCTCAGGGATAGACTCAATAACGGCCAATCTATCAGAATACGTGGATAAGTTCCTACAAAAATATGTGGTACAATTAGACTCATATCTAAAGGATTCCACCAGCGTATTGAGAATACTTGAAGGGATTAAGTGGGAGAAAGACTTCGTGATGGCCACTTGTGATGTATCATCACTTTACACCAATATCAAGCATAGTTTAGGATTGGAGGCGGTTGAGGGATATCTGACTAAAGATAACACGATAGTGGAAGAACAGAGGAATTTTATTTTAGAAATTATAAGCTTTATTTTAGAACACAACTATTTTTCATTCGATGGAAAGTATTTCCTACAAATCGAGGGGACAGCGATGGGCACGAGATTTGCACCGAGTTACGCAAATTTGTTTATGGGGGATTGGGAGCATAGGTTCCTCCGTTTTGCGGAGCTCGGTGCGAATCTCATTATTTTCAAAAGATATATAGATGACATTTTGATCATCTGGCGGGGTAGTGAAGATTCCCTTAAAGAATTGTTCCAAACTATGAACAACAATGATAGGGGCTTAACTTTTACGTATGAAATTAGCAGGGAGTCAATGAATTTTTTAGATTTAGAGATAGTGGTAAATGAGGAGGAATTAATAACTAGAACGCACTTTAAACCGACGGACTCCAATAACTATATCCATGCAAACAGCTGTCACTTTTTTAAGTGGAAGGAAAATATACCGGTAGGACAATGCCTGAGAATTAGAAAGAATTGCACAAGAATTGAGGATTTTAATGAACAGGTAACAATATTGGAGGAAAGGTTTAAGGAAAGGGGCTATAAAGAGAATAATATAAAGAATGCTGTAACAAGGGCAAGGACCACCAACAGGGACTCACTGCTAGAATATAAAAGAAAGGAAGATCAAAGAAAGGATACATTGGATATACCATTTGTGAACACATATAGTGAGGATCATGTATTAATGAAGAAGATTCTGAGAAAGCACTGGCACTTGTTGAGAAATGACCCAGTTATTGGGGACAAATTGCCAGTTTACCCTAGGATAGTTTACAAAAAAACTAAGAACTTGAAATCGCTGCTAGCAACCAGTGAGTTTAGAAGGCAGGGAGAAAATAAAAATAAAAAGGACTTGGATTTGAGGGGGGAAGAAGTCAGGGGTTTCTTTCCCTGTGCAACATGCAAAGCATGTAGATGTGGGTCAAAAAAAAAAAAAGGTTCCAATTCCGGGCACGAATAGAGAGTTTACTATAAAGGACACCATAAGATGTAGTAATAAAGGGGTTGTGTATATGTTACAGTGCTCATGCAATCTGTTTTAGATTGGAGAGACAACCAGAATGCTGAGGGATCGGATTAGGGAGCATATCTGGAACATAGAAAAGGGGAAATTGGAAACCCACCTATACACACATTTTAGAGAAATCCACATGAACAACATTAAAGAACTAAAATACTGGGGATTGTGTGTAGTGCGAAATAACTGGAGGGGGGGGGGACTTTGAAAATAGATTAGTCAAAAGGGAAGCAGATTTAATCTATGAGTTTAACACTTTGCATCCGTTGGGTTTGAATTCAGAGTTGGAATTAGCCCCCTTTTTAACTTAGGGATTTATTATCTTTAGTACCCTACATTTTAGCATTTTTGGCTTTTTTCAGCGTTTTAGTTTAGAGTTCTTTCTTGTGGATCTTTAACCTGATATTTTAGAGAGTAATAACTAGTATTAAGATTGTAGAGCAGGGAATCATTTAGATAGGAATGTAGAGCTAGGTTTGTTTGAGCTAGGTTCTATTTATATTCTATGTGATTTTCATGTTTTAAATTTTAAATTTTATATGCATTAGTTGTTTTGGATGTCATCTAAAGTGGGATAAATCTTGGCCTTAGGCTGACCACGCAATATTTCATCAGAATTTTTCTATTTTCCCTGTTTGTCATGTATTTTCTCCTTATATTGTTTTATAAATTGCAGTCTTATGTATTATAACAATTGTATTATTTTTAAGGATTTTTAAGGAGTTTTTAACGTTATTTGATTATATGGAAACGAGTTTTTAAACACTAGAGATCTGGCTTGGGATTTGGTGTGAAAATTTACGAACAAAGAATGACATGTGAGGTGTTTTGATTCCCCCCCAGGAAATAGTTACCTGCGGAAAGGTGTTGTAGCAATAGCGAATCACCTGTGCAGAGAGTGGATTTAAGGGCAAAGGTTGCAGGAAGTAGCATCTTGAAAAAGACCCAGAAGGGGTTGAAACGCGTAGAGGACTTACCTGCTACTGTTTGCGATTTTTTGGAGGACCGAAGCTGAAGTGAACTCTCTGTACCCTGGCGTACAGAGGACATCCTGTGGAAACAAACACTTGCGCAAGTGGTCACCTAGGATCCGGAACCGGGTGACGTCACTCACGGGATTTTCGCTGAGCAGACATCTAAAGGAGCAGCCGGAGTGTCGGGCCAGGTAAGGAGATCGCTGGCAGACACTTGTAAGAAGGTAGGAGAGCCTTCTTACAAGTGTTTTAACTGGTCACGATACAGTGAATTTTACATTTATTTATATCTATATATCCTACGGCTCTATAGCGCCTCCTATATCCACTGATTTTACATTCTTGATTCTCTATTGTCTAGGGAGGAGACAATAACCTTTAGTGAGGCTAAGTAGGTTTTTGGTTTAGCGATATACCCTATCCGTATCTGTCTGAACATTATATGCCCTTTGGATGCTATGTTAATGTCTCCTGTTTTGTTTTGTATTTCGGCTTAGCATGCATATTTCCGGTGAGTTTATTTAAAAAGCTACTTAGGAGGGGGTAAGTGATTTCCATTCCTCAAGAGCTTTTTAAGGGGTTTTAGTGTTTATTGCATTGCTATTATATGCTATAATGGAGCAGTTTGAATTTGTCCCTAAATATACTTGAGAAACTGCATCTCCTTTACATCTTTCTATCATTATTAGGTGTGCTTATTGTAAAATAGCTGAGGTGTTTCCATCAGCTCATTTATGTTACTTGTTTAGAATTATTAATGCAATCAGACCAATCTAATACTGTTTATTTGGGTATTAATGCACCTTCTGTTTGTTCATTACAGGAGAATACTGATATTGTTTCACCTACTGTGAAAAATGTTTTTGAGGTGCTGGCAGCTCTCCCGCCTTCATACAAGCGTAAAAAGGTCAGTTAAAATTTTACCTGCTACAAGTTCTATGTGACCTGAAACCAGTGATACTGTTATGTCTTCAGATGGTGAAGTTTTATCTGGTGATGATATTTCTTGTTCTTTGTTTAAAGTTGAACATATTTGTTCTCTTTTAAAGGAGGTCTTAATTATGTTAGGGGGCTAAAGATCCTAAAGTCTCTGATGATAAGATTGTTTTAAATTCAGTTTTTAATACTGTTGTTAATCTCCAGTTTATTATTCACGTGGCTTCTTTTGTTCATCCTTCCTGGACTGTGATCACTATAGATGCAAGTTTCTCAGGTTGGAGAGCTGTTTGAGGGTCTCTGAGAGCCCAGGGAGTCTGTGATCCTCAGGAGTGGAGGTTACTAAATCTTCTAGAACTCTGTGCAACTTTCAGGGCTCTTCAAGCTTGGCCTCTTTTGAAAAGAGAGTCTCATCTCTGTTTCCAGACAGAAAATGTCACACCAGTTGCTTATATCAACCATCAGGGGGGTACTCACAGTTCCCTTGCAATGTTGGAGGTGTCTCGAATTCTCTCATGGACAAAAGCCAATTCCTGACTAGTCTCTGCAATTCATATTCCAGGAGTGAACAATTGGGAGGCAGACTTTCTCATTCATCAATCTCTACATCCAGGGGTGTGGTCTATTTACCAGGATGTGTTCAATCAGATGGTGAATCTTTGGGGTCTCCCAGAGATAGATCTCATGGCCTTTTGTTGGAACAACCAACTTACCAGATACTTGAGGTCCAGGATCCTCAGGCAGAATGGATGCTCTAGTAGTTCTTTGGTCTTTTCAACTTGCTTATCTATTTCCTCCTCTGGTACTTCTTCCCAGAGGGATATCCAAAATAAGTCTAGAGAAATCTTCAGTAATCCTGATTGCCCCAGCATGACCTTGCAGACTTTTGTATGCATATCTGGCTCAGATGTCCAGCTGCCCTCCTTGGCCTTTTCCTCTGCAGTCATTCATTTTGTCTCAATGTCCCTTTTCCATCAGGATCTCAAGTATCTGATGGCATGGAAATTGAACGTTTAGTCCTTAGACATAGGAGGTTATCTGAATCTCTGATTGAAACCTTAATTCAGACTTGGAGGCCTGCAACTAGGAGAATCTATCACAATGTCTGTAAGGTCTTTATTTCGTAAAGAATTCCTAGGATTTTGCAGTTCTTACAGGATGATCTGGATAAGGGCCTATCTGCTAGTTCTCTGAAGGTGCAGATGTCTGCTCTTTTAGTTTTGTTCCACCTAAAGATTGCCAATCTTCCTGATATTCATGGTTTTGTTCAGGCTCTGGTCCGTATTTAACTTGTAATCAAGCCAATTTCTCCTCCATGGAATCTTAACTTAGTGTTAAGGGATTTGCAGGCTCTTCCTTTTGAACTTATGCAGAAGGTAGATATTAAACTACTTTTTTGGAAAGTGTTATTTCTTTTGGCTATCTCTTCTGCTATAAGAGTTTCTGAAATATCTGCTCTTTCTTGTGATCCTCATCTGATTTTTCATCAGGATAAGGCAGTTTTACAGACTACTTTTGATTTTTTGCTTAAGGTTGTTTCTTCAGAAAACTTAGCAGAGAGATTGTTGTTCCTTCTTTGTGTACTAATCCTAAGAATGTTTTAAAGAGATCTTTGCATTCTTTGGACATTGTTAGGGCATTGAAATATTACATTGATGCTACTATGGACTTTCATTGATTGTTCTGGTCCCAGGAAAGGTCAGAAAGTTTTTGCTGTTTCTTTGGTTAAACATTTGACTCACAAGGCTTACTTGGAGGCAGGTCAGCCTCCACTACAGCAGATAACTGCTCATTCTACTACGTCAGTTGCCACTTCTTGTTTTCAAGAATGAGACTTCAGTTGACCAGATTTGCAAGGCAGCTATTTGGTCTTCTTTGCATACCTTTACTAAATTCTATTGTTTTGATGTTTTTGCCTTTGGTAGGAAGGTTCTTTAGGCAGTTGTCTTGGTTTCATTTTTTGCCTGTTTGATTTATTTTAAGTGCATTCAACAAAAAGATATTGGGATTGTGGACCCTCACCGCCTGTATGAAAAAAAACATAATTTATGCTTACCTGATAAATTGATTTTTTTCATGGCGGTGAGAGTCCAGAGACCCCACCCTTGAGTTTTTTTAGAGGTTAATTTTTTTTCTTTAGCACATCTTTCTCCCTGCTTCTTTTATCGCTCTTATTCCTCATTCTTACCTCACTTTGCTTTGCTGAGGTTTGTGTGAGGTGGGAGGGGTTTTATAGGGCTCTTGTGGTTTGGGAATTTTTCCTCCTCCTTGTGGTAGAGAAGAGTAATTCCCAGGAGTAATAGATCGTGGACTCTCACCACCACAAAATAAATTAATCAGGTAAGCATAAATTATGTTTTTGACTTGACTGTTCCTTTAACATTGGAGCACAATTCATAAATATATATATATATATATATATATATATATATATATATATATATATATATATATATATATTTATTTATCATGAGAGCTCTATGATGATAAGCACTACAGTTCTCCCATCGGATACCAAGGATACATAATTTTCTTCAGGTAATATATTTCTTTTTCTTTTTTTTTATTTATTGAGGCATCAAAATTAATTACACATAAGAGCACAACATCTTATATAATGAAAAATACAGTAACAGTTACATCACTTATCTATATCCATACAAAAAGCTACATTAACTAGTGTTTCTAGAAAAAAATGGAAAAGGCGCCACATAGCATAATTTTGTTGAGTATAACAATGGGCAAATGTTGGATAAAATACACTCACATTTGATTTTGCACTGTAACATAGTGCAAACTAGGCAGACTGAATCTTCAGAGTTGTCTGGTAAAACTCTCCTCTGGAAACAGAAGTACACTGGATACAAAGAGTGCCTCTTCACTCACAGTTAATGGGGGTATAACAATCTCCTTTATGCTACAAACCATCCAATGGTGGAAACAGGTCACTCAGAAAGTGCAATGGTAGCAAGTGGTATAATAAGAAGTGTTTTATTAAGCACCAAAATGTACAGCAATGCATTTCTCAGTATTGCTACTGTTTCATCTGGCTGATGAAACAGTAGCAATACTGAGATACCACAATACTGAGATACCATTAAAATACCACATTGAAATACCAGAGTATGGATCATTTACTTTAACAGTGCTTAGTTAAACAATATAACAAGGTGCTTTAACAGCCAATTTCTCTGAGCTGAAATAAAATCTATTTTAGCTACAATTTAGGCAAATTCTTAACTATATATAGTTACCAATAACTTAATGCACACCAGAGAGATTTACTTACAATAATAGGCCTGACTTAGAAATATGCAACACAAAGGACATTTATCTAGAAAATAAATTAATTACTTAGCATACAAAAGACTAGTTTTAAACTACACAGGGCTATGAAACACAAGCTTGAAATACAACTGTGCCCTTTTAAATTTACTAATTGCAATTAGGCTGTAGCAACAATGAATGTATTTGCTTTAAAATATCAAGTTATATATTTAACAGTTTCTTATACTTCACCCATATAAGCAAATTAATTCTTCCAGGGTTCCTCTGATAAATCCAATTTCACCTCATAAATTAAAAGAGATAATTTTTGCAAGATGGATAAAAATTAGGCCCAGATTGCTTTATAATAGACTGGATCCCAAGGCAACAGTTTGTCAGTCAAAATTCAGCACAGACCCTTTTTTTTCTCTTGCCTGGGGTTATATCACGCAACATAATCCCACCCCTTTTTTTCTAATCATAGGTGATTATTTGGAAATGCCCCATGGTGCTTGTCTTTTTAGATTGGTCCTTCGGATGCTTAACATTGATTGGTTATTTGGGAGACTCCTCCCTGATTAGCTCATCAGGCTCTGTATGTGTTCCAATAGTTAATTTATTTAGCTGTCATACCAGTTTGAATCCCCTAGGGGGCAGTAGACAAACACAAATGCAGTTTCACCATCAATTATTTCTACAGTTTAATACATCCTTATAAAGTGATTATTTAAATTACTTTAATTTCTTGTATTAATAACTTACAATTTTAATATACATGGATCATATTGTGCCATTTTTTCTGATCATTTTAAGACCAAACGTGAAAATATTTTTTGGTTTTTTTAAATGTATAATTTTGCTTATTTTTAAATAACATTGCTCTGATTTTCAGACTCCTAACCAAGCCCCAAAGTTTTATTTGAATACCGTCAGCTACCTTCTCCAGCTTGCTCCTATTTGTGTAAAGGGTCTTTTCATATGCAAAAGAAGGGGGGGGGGGGGTGTCTTATTTCCCACTTGCAGTGGGCTTTCCAACTACCTTTTCAACAGAGCTAAACTGAAAGCTTCTAAGTACTTTTTTAAACCATTTTATACTGGATTTTTATATCAGTATCTGTGCATCTTATTCTTTATAGTAGTGTCTATTACATGCAGTTATATGAAAATGAGTGTATACTGTCCCTTTAATTTAACCATTTTTTTAAAATTAAGCATCAGGTGAAAATGATTGACAAGGATTGCATTGGGATTATTGGGTAACTAGGGCTATGTTGTGTAAGTGAAGTCATAATAAAATATATTAGCCTCAAAACATAAGCTGTTTTGATGTCTATAGATTTGTTATAGCGTTATTGACATGTATATATCAACTGCTTACTCTCTAAATGAAGCATTACAGTAGTAAACTATGAATAATTCAACCTATAAACTATATATCAGTATAATAAAAGTTCAAAGATATAACTATTTCTAGTAAAGAATACTAAATGCAGAGTCAATATAGCCAGCATATAAATAAAAGGAACTTTGTATCATAAAGAAAATCCTACAAATGAAGATGTAATCCTTATAATTGACTTAATGGGACAGTCTACTCTTGAATTTGTATTGTTTAAAAAGATAGATAATCCCTTTATTACCCATTACCCAGTTTTGCATAACTAACACGGTTATATTAATATTCTTTTTAGGTGGCCAAGCACTATAGTGCTGGCCACCTATTGTTTTTGTTAAGATTATTATTAGGTAGCCAAGCAACTTTGAAACTTGCTGTGCTAACTGCTGCTGTTACCTAGACTTGGTCACATAATGTGGCTGCCATCTTGCATTTTGCAAAAATCTTCAAACATCTTCTTCTCTTAAACTGCTTAGTGCAATGAAGAGCAATTTTGCTCCTTGCAATGCTCTCTACCAAGCTTGTTCAAACTGCGATTTTTCCATAATCAACATGGCCGCTGCGAGACATTAGCCTTTTTATCAATGTTTAATTGTGTAAATTTGCACTTTATGCATTTGTTTTACACTATTTATCTTTATTACAGTGTAGTAGACATATGATTACACTTAGCCATGACGCCCAAAGACAATATTGTGGTCAAAGTTCGCATTGCGCAGTCACCTTTGTGAAATAAAAAATTTACAAATTTCTATTAAAACTTCAGCACATGTCTATGGTGAACATTAGTGTGTGCAATATGAAAGCCATACATTAGGTGTGGCGGACATTTTATTTCATATGCGCTGTTTTTAAAAACTACAAAAATCTTCTCAGAAACCACTTATGAGACAGATGTGAAATTTTGTTTATAGAGTTATCTTATGACCAATATTTAGATTTGTTCAAGAGAAGTCAATCGGTCATGTGATTCAGCAGCCATTTTGAATTGTTCAATAAGCTTAACAGTATTCTTGAATTAATAATAAAACAAAAACCGTTTAAAAAAAATGCTTTATTTCATTCATAAGATATGGTGAGTCCATGGCTTCACTCAGTAATTACTGTTGGGAATATCACTCCTGGTCAGCAGGAGGAGGCAAAGAGCACCACAGTTAAACTGCTAAGTATCACTCCCTTACCCACAACCCCCAGTCATTCTCTTTGCCTTCGGTGCATGGAGGAGGTGGAGTTTAGGTTTAATCTACAAGCAAGTTTTGGGGTATAGCCGTATTCTACGTCATTCCTTGGAGTTGGGTAGTGGTGGCTTTAAAGCAGTTATGAACTTGTAAAGAGGTACTTACTGCGTTTTCCTAACAATTGCTGTCCTAGTTTAGAAAGCCAGAGTTGGCTACTCTGTTCTTTCTTTTCTTTCAAAGGTCTCTGTGAAGAACTGTGTCTTTTCATACCTTGTAACTGTCTACATGCCGGACAATGGAGCAGGTAAGTGATTTTTCTTTCAGTTGGGGAAACCATGCACTTAACAAATTAAAAGACTATGCTTTTTTATTGGGACATAAATAATCCTGTTATTTGGGTTACACTGGGGCATGAAGCACGCACTGTAGCATGTGTGAGGCTAACATTTAAAAAGAAAGGGTAAAATGTTTTTATTAGGCTTTATTTTCTGACACATATTTACTTGATAAAACAATTCAAGTTTAAACTGAAAGTAAGGCTGAATATTCTATTTCAGCAGCTTATTCATGTCCCCTTTGCTTTAAAATAAAATGATGCAACATTTTAAACTGTCCGGTTTGAAAAACCGGTTATTTCTGGTTCTCAGTGTACCAGGAAGCTATTTTTAGTGCCTCTCTGTGTCGCAGCAGTAATTTGAGCTTGGCAGTGGCGGTCACATGACCGGCTTTACTTCATAACATTTCTGAGGAAAAAGTAGTTTTTCTCCATTTCTGGGTGATCTGGTCTTGATTGGTAGCGGTAAGGCACCTCAGTAATTGAGGGTGGGGTTGCCTGAGGGGTATTTTAGAAGTTCATTTGATGTTTATTAAATGTTTTTTCTTAAAGGGACATTAAACCCCAATTTCTCCAACATAGGTGTGTCCGGTCCACGGCGTCATCCTTACTTGTGGGATATTCTCTTCCCCAACAGGAAATGGCAAAGAGCCCAGCAAAGCTGGTCACATGATCCCTCCTAGGCTCCGCCTACCCCAGTCATTCTCTTTGCCGTTGTACAGGCAACATCTCCACGGAGATGGCTTAGAGTTTTTTAGTGTTTAACTGTAGTTTTTATTATTCAATCAAGAGTTTGTTATTTTAAAATAGTGCTGGTATGTACTATTTACTCAGAAACAGAAAAGAGATGAAGATTTCTGTTTGTATGAGGAAAATGATTTTAGCACCGTAACTAAAATCCATGGCTGTTCCACACAGGACTGTTGAGAGCAATTAACTTCAGTTGGGGGAACAGTGTGCAGTCTCTTACTGCTTGAGGTATGACACATTCTAACAAGACGATGTAATGCTGGAAGCTGTCATTTTCCCTATGGGATCCGGTAAGCCATGTTTATTAAGATAGTAAATAAGGGCTTCACAAGGGCTTATTAAGACTGTAGACTTTTTCTGGGCTAAATCGATTCATTATTAACACATATTTAGCCTTGAGGAATCATTTATTCTGGGTATTTTGATTGATTATATCGGCAGGCACTGTTTTTGACACCTTATTCTTTAGGGGCTTTCCCTAATCATAGTCAGAGCCTCATTTTCGCGCCGGTATGGCGCACTTGTTTTTGAGGACAGCATGGCATGCAGCTGCATGTGTGTGGAGCTCTGATACATAGAAAAGTCTTTCTGAAGGCATCATTTGGTATCGTATTCCCCTTTGGGCTTGGTTGGGTCTCAGCAAAGCAGATTCCAGGGACTGTAAAGGGGTTAAATATAAAAACGGCTCCGGTTCCGTTATTTTAAGGGTTAAAGCTTCCAAATTTGGTGTGCAATACTTTTAAGGCTTTAAGACACTGTGGTGAAATTTTGGTGAATTTTGAACAATTCCTTCATACTTTTTCGCAATTGCAGTAATAAAGTGTGTTTAGTTTAAAATTTAAAGTGACAGTAACGGTTTTATTTTAAAACGTTTTTTTGTGCTTTGTTATCAAGTTTATGCCTGTTTAACATGTCTGAACTACCAGATAGATTGTGTTCTGACTGTGGGGAAACCAAGGTTCCTTCTCATTTAACTATATGTATTTTATGTCATAAAAAAATTTAGTAAAAATGATGCCCAAGATGATTCCTCAAGTGAGGGGAGTAAGCATGGTACTGCATCATCCCCTACTTCGTCTACACCAGTCTTGCCCATACAGGAGGCCCCTAGTACATCTAGTGCGCCAATACTCCTTACTATGCAACATTTAACGGCTGTAATGGATAATTCTATCAAAAACATTTTAGCCAATATGCCCACTTATCAGCGAAAGCGCGACTGCTCTGTTTTAGAAAATTCTGTAGAGCATGAGAACGCTGATGATATGGTTTCTGAAGGGCCCCTACACCAGTCTGAGGGGGCCAGGGAGGTTTTGTCTGAGGGAGAAATTTCAGATTCAGGAAACATTTCTCAACAAGCTGAACCTGATGTGATTAATTTTAAATTTAAGTTGGAACATCTCCGCGCTCTGCTTAAGGAGGTGTTATCCAATTTGGATGATTGTGATTATCTGGTCATTCCAGAACCACTATGTAAAATGGAAAAGTTCTTAGAGGCCCCGGGGCCCCCCGAAGCTTTTCCTATATCCAAGCGGGTGGCGTACATTGTTAGTAAAGAATGGGACAGGCCCGGTATACCTTTAGTACCTCCCCCCATATTTATAAAATTGTTTTCCTATAGTCGACCCCAGAAAGGACTGATGGCAGACAGTCCCCAAGGTCGAGGGGGCGGTTTCTACTCTACACAAGCGCGCCACTATACCCATAGAAGATAGTTGTGCTTTCCAAGATCCTATGGATAAAAAATTAGAAGGTCTGCTAAAGATGTTTGTTCAGCAAGGTTCCCTTCTACAACCAATTGCATGCATTGTCCCTGTCACTGCAGCCGCGTGTTTCTAGTTTGATGAGCTAGGAAAGGCGATTATTAGTAATTCTTCTTCTTATGAGGAGATTATGGACAGAATTCGTGCTCTTAAATTGGCTAATTCTTTCACCCTAGACGCCACCTTGCAATTGGCTAGGTTAGCGGCGAAAAAATTCTGGGTTTGCTATTGTGGCGCAGAGCGCTTTGGTTAAAATCTTGGGCAGCGGATGCGTCTTCCAAGAACAAATTGCTTGACATTCCTTTCAAGGGGAAAACACTCTTTGGCCCTGACTTGAAAGAGATTATCTCTGATATCACTGGGGGCAAGGGCCACGCCCTTCCTCAGGATAGGTCTTTTCAAGACCAAAAATAAACCTAAGTTTCGTCCCTTTCGCAGAAACGGATCAGCCCCAAGGGCTACGTCCTCTAAGCAGGAAGGTAATACTTCTCAAGCCAATCCAGCCTGGAGACCTATGCAAGGCTGGAACAAAGGAAAGCAGGCCAGGAAACCTGCCACTGCTACCAAGACAGCATGAAATGCGGGCCCCCGATCCGGGACCGGATCTGGTGGGGGGCAGACTCTCTCTCTTCGCTCAGGCTGGGGCAAGAGATGTTCTGGATCCTTGGGCGCTAGAAATAGTCTCCCAAGGTTATTCTCTGGAGTTCAAGGGGCTTCCTCCAAGGGGGAGGTTCCACAGGTCTCAGTTGTCTTCAGACCACAAGACCTGCTAAAAATGGGAGTGATTCATCCTGTTCCATTAGGAGAACAAGGGATGGGGTTCTACTCCAATCTGTTCATAGTTCCCAAAAAAGAGGGAACGTTCAGACCAATCTTAGATCTCAAGATCTTGAACAAGTTTCTCAAGGTTCCATCGTTCAAGATGGAAACCATTCGAACACTTCTTCCTTCCATCCAGGAAGGTCAATTCATGACCAAGGTGGATTTCAAGGATGCGTATCTACATATTCCTATCCACAAGGAACATCATCGGTTCCTAAGGTTTGCATTCCTGGACAAGCATTTCCAGTTCGTGGCGTTTTCTTTCGGATTAGCCACTGCTCCTAGGATTTTCTCATAGGTACTAGGGTCCCTTCTGGCGGTGCTAAGACCAAGGGGCATTGCTGTAGTACCTTACTTGGACGACATTCTGATTCGAGCGTCGTCCCTTCCTCAAGTAAAGGCTCACACGGACATTGTCCTGGCCTTTCTCAGATCTCACGGATGGAAAGTGAACGTGGAAAAGAGTTCTCTATCTCCGTCAACGAGGGTTCCCTTCTTGGGAACTATAATAGACTCCTTAGAAATGAGGATTTTTCTGACAGAAGCCAGAAAAACAAAACTTCTAGACTCTTGTCGGATACTTCATTCCGTTCCTCTTCCTTCCATAGCGCAGTGCATGGAAGTGATAGGTTTGATGGTAGCGGCAATGGACATAGTTCCTTTTGTGCGCATTCATCTAAGACCATTACAACTGTTCATGCTCAGTCAGTGGAATGGGGACTATTCAGACTTGTCTCCGAGGATACAAGTAAATCAGAGGACCAGAGACTCATTCCGTTGGTGGCTGTCCCTGGACAACCTGTCACAAGGGATGACCTTCCGCAGACCAGAGTGGGTCATTGTCACGACCGACGCCAGTCTGATGGGCTGGGGCGCGGTCTGGGGATCCCTGAAAGCTCAGGGTCTTTGGTCTCGGGTAGAATCTCTTCTACCGATAAATATTCTGGAACTGAGAGCGATATTCAATGCTCTCAAAGCTTGGCCTCAGCTAGCGAGGGCCAAGTTCATACATCAACCATCAGGGGGGAACAAGGAGTTCCCTAGCGATGGAAGAAGTGACCAAAATCATTCTATGGGCGGAGTCTCACTCCTGCCACCTGTCTGCTATCCACATCCCAGGAGTGGAAAATTGGGAAGCGGATTTTCTGAGTCGTCAGACATTGCATCCGGGGGAGTGGGAACTCCATCCGGAAATCTTTGCCCAAGTCACTCAACCGTGGGGCATTCCAGACATGGATCTGATGGCCTCTCGTCAGAACTTCAGAGTTCCTTACTACGGGTACAGATCCAGGGATCCCAAGGCGGCTCTAGTGGATGCACTAGTAGCACCTTGGACCTTCAGACTAGCTTATGTGTTCCCGCCGTTTCCTCTCATCCCCAGGCTGGTAGCCAGGATCAATCAGGAGAGGGCGTCGGTGATTTTGATAGCTCCTGCGTGGCCACGCAGGACTTGGTATGCAGATCTGGTGAATATGTCATCGGCTCCACCATGGAAGCTACCTTTGAGACGAGACCTTCTTGTTCTAGGTCCGTTCGACCCACTCCAGCTGACTGCTTGGAGATTGAACGCTTGATCTTATCAAAGCGAGGGTTCTCAGATTCTGTTATTAATACTCTTGTTCAGGCCTGAAAGCCTGTAACCAGAAAAATTACCACATAATTTGGTATATCTGTTGGTGTGAATCTGCAGGATTCCCTTGGGACAAGGTTAAGATTCCTAAGAGTCTATCCTTCCTTCGAGAAGGATTGGAAAAAGGATTATCTGCAAGTTCCTTGATGGGACAGATTTCTGCCTTGTCTGTGTTACTTCACAAAAAGCTGGCAGCTGTGCCAGATGTTCTAGCCTTTGTTCAGGCTCTGGTTAGAATCAAGCCTGTTTACAAAATTTTGACTCCTCCTTGGAGTCTCAACCTAGTTCTTTCAGTTCTTCAGGGGGTTCCGTTTGAACCCTTACATTCCGTTGATATTAAGTTATTATCTTGGAAAGTTTTGTTTTTGGTTGCAATTTCTTCTGCTAGAAGAGTTTCAGACTTATCTGCTCTGCAGTGTTCTTCTCCTTATCTGGTGTTCCATGCAGATAAGGTGGTTTTGCGTACTAAACCTGGTTTTCTTCCAAAAGTTGTTTCTAACAAAAACATTAACCAGGAGATAGTTGTGCCTTCTTTGTGTCCTAATCCAGTTTCAAAGAAGGAACGTTTGTTGCACAACTTGGATGTAGTTCGTGCTCTCAAATTTTACTTAGCAGCTACTAAGGATTTCAGACAAACTTTGTCTTTGTTTGTTGTTTATTCTGGTAAACGGAGAGGTCAAAAAGCAACTTCTACCTCTCTCTCCTTCTGGATTAAAAGCATTATCCGATTGGCTTATGAGACTGCCGGACGGCAGCCTCCTGAAAGAATCACAGCTCACTCCACTAGGGCTGTGGCTTCCACATGGGCCTTCAAGAACGAGGCTTCTGTTGATCAGATATGTAAGGCAGCGACTTGGTCTTCACTGCACACTTTTTCTAAATTTTACAAATTTGATACTTTTGCTTCTTCTGAGGCTATTTTTGGGAGAAAGGTTTTGCAAGCCGTGGTGCCTTCCATTTAGGTGACCTGATTTGCTCCCTCCCTTCATCCGTGTCCTAAAGCTTTGGTATTGGTTCCCACAAGTAAGGATGACGCCGTGGACCGGACACACCTATGTTGGAGAAAACAGAATTTATGTTTACCTGATAAATTACTTTCTCCAACGGTGTGTCCGGACCACGGCCCGCCCTGGTTTTTTTAATCAGGTCTGATAATTTATTTTCTTTAACTACAGTCACCACGGTAACATATGGTTTCTCCTATGCAAATATTCCTCCTTAACGTCGGTCGAATGACTGGGGTAGGCGGAGCCTAGGAGGGATCATGTGACCAGCTTTGCTGGGCTCTTTGCCATTTCCTGTTGGGGAAGAGAATATCCCACAAGTAAGGATGACGCCGTGGACCGGACACACCGTTGGAGAAAGTAATTTATCAGGTAAACATAAATTCTGTTTTTTTCTTTCACGATTCAGATAGAGAATACAATTTTAAACAACTTTCTAATTTACTTCTATTATCTAATTTGCTTAATTATTTGGATATCCTTTGTTGAAGAAACAGCACTGCACATGGGTGAGCCAATCAAACGAGGCATCTATGAGCTGTGACCAATCAGCAGCTACTGAGCCTATCTAGATATGCTTTTCAACAAAGGATATCAAAAGAATGAAGCACATTAGATAATAGAAGTAAATTAGAAAGTTGTTTAAAATTGCATTCTCTATCTAAATCATGAACGAAAGATTTTGGGTCTCATGACCCTTTAACTTTTCTCACATAATTTTAGCTGGGGATCAATCCTAATTTGGGATAAAATTTAAAGTGTATTTTTCCTTTGCTTATTTTAATTGAATATTGAAATCTTTTAAATTTATCTGTACACGTTTATTTACTGCTTCACAACATGTCTGATATGGAGCAAGAGCCTGCTCTCATGAATTCATGCTTATGTTTAGATGCACAAATTGCAGCTCCTATGCGATTTTGTTCTTCATGTGTCAAGAAAACCTTGCATTAGAATGATGCTGTTGAATAATACCTTAGCTTTCTCCTCCTACGTTTCAAGCCGCAATGGCGTCACATGCATTGCCCTGCGGTTCCTCTATGACTCCTAGTGGAGTTTATCTAAAAGCAGAAATTGCTGCCCAGGTATCTTCAGCGGTATCTGAGTTATTAGCTGCCATTCCCAGATTACAGGGAAAACGCAAGAGGAAATCAAGAAATTAAGAAAGTAAAATGCCTGTCCTCAGTTCTGCTTCCCAAGTTGCCCTTTCTCATAAGTATGATGAGGAAGATACATCGGGACTTTCTGAGGGTGAAATCTCAGATTTGGACAGTATAATTCCTTCTTCTGAGACTGAGGTGGTGCCCTTCAGATTTAAGCTTGAACACCTTTGTGTATTGTTAAAGGAGGTTTTAGCTAATTTAGATGACTCTGATACCCCTGTCGTTGTCACTCTTAAGAAATCAAGTAAACATAATAGTTTATTTGATGAACCTTTCACTTCAGAGGTTTTTCCTGTGCTGGACCGTGCTAGGGAGATTATCTCACAGGAATGGGAGAAACCAGGGGTGTCTTTTTCCCCGTCTCCCATTTTTAAGAAAATGTTTCCTGTTGAGGACTCCATTAAAGACACTTGGTATACTGTACCCAAAGTTGAAGGGACCATTTCCACTCTGGCTAAGAGAACCACTATTCCTATTGAGGATAGCTGCTCTTTTAAGGATCTGATGGACAAGAAGCTGGAGGCTTATTTGAAAAAGATTTATGTTCATCAAGGTCTCCAATGGCAACCTGCGGTGTGTATTGCCACCATGACTAGTGCGGCATCTTATTGGTTTGACGCCTTGTCTGATTCTCTTCAAGTAGAGACTGGTTGGCCAATTCCTTTATTGCAGATGCCATTTTACAGGTTGTTAGACTAAAAGCCAAAACTTCTAGTTTTGCTGTCCTAGCCCACAGGGTGTTATGATTGAAATCCTGATCTGCGGACGTTTCCTCTAAAGTCAAGCTTCTGGCAATGCCTTACAAGGGCAATACCTTGTTTGGACCCGGTTTGGCAGAAATTATCTCTGATATTATGGGTGGAAAGGGTCTTTTCTACCTCAAGATAAGAGAATAGGCCTAAAGGATGTTGTAACTTCAGAGGAAAGCCTTCCCCTTCTTCTTCCAAGCAGGAACAATCCAAGTCTTATGGGGAACCCAAACAGTCTTGGAACAAGGGGAAACAATCAAAGAAACCTGCAGCAGATTCCAAATAAGCATGAAGGGTCTGCCCCGATCCGGGATCGAATCAGGTTGGGAGCAGATTTTCTCAGTTCTCTCAAGCCTGGATACGAGATGTCCCAGATCCCTGGACTGTGGACATAGTATCCCAGGGTTACAAATTGGAATTCAAGACTTTTCCTCCCAGAGACAGATTCCTTCTCTCAAGATTATCTGCAGACCAGATAAAGAGAGAGGTGTTTTATAAATATATACAGCATCTTTCCTCCCTGAGAGTGATAGTTCCAGTTCCATTGCAGGAACAGGGTTTCGGTTCTACTCCAACCTATTTGTAGTTCCCAAAAAAGAGGGAACTTTCTGTCCCATTCTAGACTTAAAGTGTCTAAACAAGTTTCTCAAAGTTCAATCCTTCAAGATGGAAACTATATGTTTTAGTCTTCCTTAAGTACAAGAGGTCAGTTCATGACAACCATAGCCCTAAAGGATGCGTATCTTCATGTTCCTATTCACAGGGACCATCACAGATTCCTGAGATCGGCTTCTCTGGACAAACATTTCCAGTTTGTGGCCCTTCCATTTGGTCTAGCCACAGCTCACAGAATTTTTTCAACGGTTCTGGGGGCTCTTTTGGCAGTGATCCGTTCTTGTGGAATTGCTGTGGCACCCTACCTGGATGACATATTGGTTCAGGTGCCATCTTTTCAACAAGCAAAATCTCACACAGTGATATTGTTGTCTTTTCTTCGTTCCCATGGATGGAATTTGAATCTAGAAAAAAGCTCCCTTTCCCCTGCTACAAGAGTAGTGTTCTTAGGGACCATAATAGATTCTCTATTGATAAAGATTTTTTCTGACAGATGTCAGGAAAAACAAAATAATTTCCTCTTGCCTCTCTCTTCAGACTACTGCTTATCCCTCAGTGGCTCAATGTATGGAGGTAATCGATCTGATGGTGGCTTCCATGAACATCATTCCTTTTGCTTGATTCCATTCGAGAGCTCTCCAGTTGTGCATGCTCAGACAATGGAATGGCAACCATGCAGATCTATCTGAAAGACTATATTTAGATCAGTCGTCAAGGGATTCTCTCCCGTGGTGGATTTCTCAGGAACATCTGTCTCAGGGCACATGCTTTCAGAGACCTTCCTGGGTGATCGTGACCACGGACGCCAGCCTGCTGGGCTGGGGAGCAGTCTGGTACTTGTTAAAAGTTCAGGGCCTTTGGACTCAGGAGGAGTCTGCTCTTCCTATCAACATCTTGGAGTTGAGGGTGATTTACAATGCTGTATTGTCTTGGCCTCAGTTGTCCTCAGCCCAGTTTATCAGGTTCCAGTCAGACAACATAACCTCTGTGGCTTACAGCAATCACCATGGAGGAACTCAGAGTTCTAAAGACACACAATTGCTGTCTATCTGCCATCCACATTCCAGGAGTAGAAAATTGGGAAGCTGATTTTCTGAGCAGACAGACTTTTCATCCCGGGGAGTGGGAACTCCATCAAGAGGTGTTTTCCAACTTTGTCCTCAAATGGGGGGTGCCAGAGTTAGATCTGATGGCGTCCCGTCAGAATGCCAAGCTTCCAAGGTACAGTTCAAGATCAAGAGATCCGCAGGCCGTTCTGATAGATGCTCTGGTGGTTCCTTGGGTTTTCAGGTTGGCATACCTGTTTCTTCCGTTTGCTCTCCTTCCACGAGTCATTGTTCGTATCAAGCAGGAGAGGGCGTCAGTGATTCTAATAGCCCCTGCGTGGCCTAGCAGGATTTGGTTTGCAGACCTAGTGGACATGTCATCTCTCCCACCTTGAAGACTATCTCTGAGGAAGGACCTCCTGATTCAGGGTCCCTTCCTTCATCCAAATCTCGTTTCTCTGAAGCTGACTGCTTGCAGATTGAACGCTTAAGTCTGTCTAAGCTTGGTTTTTCTGAGTCGGTCATTGAGACCATGATTCAGGCTCGCAAGCCTGTTACTAGAAAGATTTACCATAAGATATGGTGTGAATCCAAGGGCTACTCTTGGAGTAGAATTAGAATTCCTAGAATTTTATCTTTTCTTCAGGAAGGCCTGGAGAAGGGATTGTCAGTCAGTTCCCTGAAGGGTCAGATTTCTGCTTTATCAGTTTTACTGCATAAACATTTGACAGATGTGCCAGATGTGCAATCTTTTTGTCAGGCCTTGGTCAAAATCAGCCCTGTCTTTAAGTCTGTTGCTCCTACTTGGAGCCTTAGCCTTGTTCTTAAAGTTTTACAGCTGGCTCTGTTTGTGCCGTTGCATTCCATAGATATTAAGTTATCTTGGAAGGTTTTGTTTCTTGTTGCTATCAGTTCTGCAGTGTGATTACCCTTATCTTATTTTTCATGGCGATAAGGCGGTTCTTCGTACTAAGTTAGTTTTCCTTCCTAATGTTCTTTGTAATAGAAATGTCAGGAAAATTGTTGTTGGAAATTGTTGTTCCCTCTCTGTGTCCTAATCCTTCATCTTCCAAAGGACGTTTGTTACACAAATTGGATGTTGTACATGCTCTTAAATTCTACTCAACAGGCGACTAAGGATTTTCACCACTTCTCTTTGTCTGTTTCTCTGGGAAACGTAAAGGTCTTTTTGGTTATGAAGTATAATTCGTTTGGCTTATGAGAGTGCTGAACAGCAGCCTCCTGAGAGAATTATGGCTCATTCCACAAGAGCTGTTTCCTCTTCTTGGGCTTTCAAAAATGAAGCTTCTGTGGAACAAATTTGCAAGGCTGCAACTTGGTCTTCTCTACATAATTTTTCCAAATGTAATACTTTTGCCTCGGCTGAGTCTTCTTTTGGGAGAAAGGTTTTTCAAGCGGTGGTACCTTCTGTTTAGGACTGCCTGTCTTGTCCCTCCCTATTTATTTGTGTCCTCTAGCTTGGGTATTGGTTCCCAACAGTAATTACTCAAGCCGTGGACTCACCATATCTTAGGAAAGAAAAACAAAATGTATGCTTACCTGATAAATGTATTTCTTTCTGGATATAGTGAGTCCACAACCTCACCCTTTATTTTAAGACAGTTGTTCTTTTGACTTTAACCTCAGACACCTCTACACCTTGTGTTACTCCTTTTTCTCCATTATCCTTCAGTTGAATGACTGTGGGTTGTGTGTAAGGGTGTGATACTTAGCAGTTTAACTGGGGTGCTCTTTGCCTCCTTCTGCTGGCCAGGAGTGATATTGCCAACAGTAATTAATCAAGTCGTGGACTCACCATATCTGGAAAGAAATACTTTTATCAGGTAAGCATAAATTTAGTTTTTTTGCCATTGTTATTGACATCTATGGTGAGCATTATTGTGAATAATACAGAGGCTGAAAATCACAAAATCTGGCAGCCATCTTGTTTTTTCTGCAATTTTTTTTAAAAATGTTGCATGTTATCCAATCAGTGCTCTCTCATAAGTAACTCTATAGGCGTGAACACAATGTTATCTATATGGCACACATGAACTAACACCCTCAAACTTTAAAAAAAAAATGGTCAAATGCATTCAGATAAGAGGTTGCCTTCAAGGGCTTAGAAATTAGCATATGAGTTTATCTATGTTAAACTTTCAACTAAGAATACCAAGAGAACAAATCTAATTTGATGATAAAAGTAAATTAGAAAGTTGTTTAAAATTGCATACCCTACCTGAATCATGAAAGTATATTTTTGACTAGACTGTCCGTTTAACTGTATATTAAGGTACAAAATTCTCTCTAGCCCAGGCCAGGCTGTATTACTTTCTTTACATTTGTTGCATTAGGATTTGAAGCTTGTTTTGACAAAGCTGTTGGTGCTACACTTATAGGGAATGTCACCTCCCTGCAACTCTTATTTTTAGATATGTTTGGGAATGTACCAGGACTGTATGGCTTTATTGCACTATAAGAATACCTATGATAAGTCCCAGATGATTTTAGATGTGCTGTGTTAAGCAGATCTATAGGTTTAAGTTTTCTTATGTTGAATGGGAAATCTTGTATTATTGGATCATATAGATTTGTCCAGGGCGGTTTAACAAAGTATATGTCCTGGAGTTCTAGATAATTATAAGTCTGTCTGGCTGATGTATAATATGAACTGCTCAGTTTAATTTTTATGCCTTTAGTTAGCACCCGGTCTTCTGGTTCAACCAGTGAAGCACATTCAAATATAGTAATGCCTTCTGGTAAATGCTTTGTACCTGGTAACCCAGCCACATTGATAGATTGTACTGGTAACCCGTTTTACTCTGGGGGGGGGTTGTTGCCTAACAATGAGCCGTGCCTTAGGCCTTAATATTCCAATCTGTAACTCCAGTGTCATGAAAATAGCAAAGGAGCTAAAATATATCATCACAAAGTATGGTAGTTGTATCCTTTAAAAATCTAAAATAGATGCTGCTGTTAAAGTCCAATAATTGGCAGATTATTGAGGAGTCTGCCATAGCTCTCAGAAAGTGTGTCCTGTCAGGAAGCTTCATGGACTTGCCCCCAGGGGATATATTTCTATGAGGGACCACACTAGAAGTATTCATATTGAATAAAACAAATGGACAACGCCAGTTAAGTCTATTCAGGTAGTGGATATTTTCATATATTGTAATGACATTTTAATGTGTATTTAAAGGCACAATAGCAAGTGCTAAAAGGTATTACAGGCTTTAAAAAAACAAAAAACAACAACAACAAAAAAACATTAAATATCCCACTACTACTCATTTGTGTTATCAATTGAAACTATAGTGCTCCCTATATATGTATCGTGTGCTTTAAAATGTTTAGGGAACCAAGCTGCTCACGTCCTCTGAGTCAACCTTGTTGCTTTCACCTCCAAAATAAAAGAGCTCACAATAGTGTAGCAGATTACAGACAATGTGGTAGGCGCACAAACTGGTTATACTCACAAGATTGCAGTTAAAATAAGCCTTTTATTAAAATCATCACAAAGGTGTCTTCAGGTGCAGCTTCAGGTTTTATTTAAAATACAGCTCAACGCGTTTCGGCTAAAGAAGCCTTTATCAAGAGCATAAAGTTAAAACAATTTCTGGAACAAATGGTTATAGTCTAGCATTATTAACAAACAAATTTATAGTCTCAAACCCCTGCCTGCCTTCTTCAAGACACACCCATCCACAGGTGTGCTGAATTCAGCTTACATCAGGGCTGTATCCAATTCCTATCTTTTTCTATCAGGAAGTGTAGAAATATAACAATGAAATTCAGTATGCCAGATGCCTTAAATAAATTTATATGTTTACACTTCCCCACACAAAAAGCTAAGTCAGGATTTGTCAGGGACAGATTTATTGAAAAAAGTATATAAGAAAGATGAGGTAGAGAAGAATAGACAGAACACTGAGCTCCTAGAAAGGGAAACATTATTGGTTAATAGGAATAAGGAAGAGAAAGCTGGTGAAAATAAGTTCCCATTTTTTGTTACAACTTACAGTAAAGATTTCAAACTGATAAATAGGGTAATCAATAAACACTGGCACATTCTTGAGAGAGATGAAATCATTAAAACTGTGATCCCTAAAAGACTGAATGTAGTTTTCAGGAAGACTAATTGATTTAAAAATATCTCAGCCCCCTCCTTAATTAAGGAGATGCAGCCCAAAACCTCTTGTATACTGAACAACCTAACAGGCATTTATTCATGCGGAAAGTGCAAGGCTTGTGATTATAAGAAATATTCTATTAAATAATTTGTTTCCACAGTAACAGGTAAGCAGTATAACATCAAAAATGTTATTAGTTGTAAAACTACCAACGTAATATACCTGCTTACCTGTGGCTGTGGGGTACAATATTTAGGCCAAACACATTTATAGTCTCAAAACCCTGCCTGCCTTCTTCAAGACATACCCATCCACAGGTGTGCTGAATTCAGCTTACATCAGGGCTCTATCCAATTCCTATCTTTTTCTATCAGGAAGTGTAGAACTATACCAATGAAATTCAGTATGCCAGATGCCTTAAATAAATGTATATGTTTACACTTCCCCACATAAAAAGCTTCCATTCTAAGATCAACAGACCTATAATGTCGTTGTGTTGATAATCTCTTTACATTGATAATATCTCAGTAAATGATCTGTATCAAAAACAATCTGTGTTTGAAAACATATGTGTTATTTAAACATTCATTTGTGCAGCATAAATCAAACTATACAAATGATGATTAGCTATTGGTACAAGGCAAAAATTGTGTCCGTAATAAACATTTTGTTATCGTGATCACTATAAAGATAGCGACCAATCTACAAAAATAAATAAAAATAAAAATCAGTCAAATGTCCTTGTGTCAACCAATGAAGAAATCAGTAATCCCACTCGTTCTCGATCTCTGTGCATGTCAAGCGGACGCGATAACCACTGTACTATTACAATCTGAGGTCCTCTTTCTCCCAATGGAAACACTGAACATATCGCTCCCGTAGCATTTTAGAAGTCCCGATTCAATAGAGTGATATTGTCAGCTATTTAAGTGTACAAATGGCAAGATAAAAGGAGGAACAAGTTAGAGGTGCAACATAAACAATACAAAAATTTAATTCACTTGATAAACAAGGTCAAAGCATGATAAATGGCAATACCATACCATATAAGTATATAAAAAAAAAAGTAAAGTCAAAACAATTAATGTTCACTAAAAGACTGCTATAAAAAGCCTTAATGTATGATATTATAATCTATAGTAAAGCTTATTATCACAAGCAGAAAAATAAATACTATTTATTAGGGAAAACAGAACAGGATGTTACTTGTTCTTAAACATATAGAATAATTTTCAAAACCTGTATAGAACTATTTTCCTTCAATCCCCACCAACAAACCAATAGTAATAGAAATAAATCCTCAAAAGCTATTAATTGGCTACTGAGGAGAAGAACTTAGACAAGCTCAGTAGTTAAACACATCTTTCATAGAAACATAGTAATCTTAAATGGCATTGATAGTCTACATATCCCTTTATAAGGAAGCTGCTTCTTTATAAGAAAGCTGCTACCTTAGTATCCTTATTTTACCCCCATTCACCATAGGTCTTCATATTAAATATCCACCATATTTCTCTTTTCAACAGAAGGGATTCTAAGCTCCCTCCTCTCCATGACTGTTTCACTTTCTTGATCCCTACCCATTTAATTTTAGCATTACATTTATTACAACAGTTGCAGTGTATAGGAACCCCATGATCTAATTTCTTTTCTCTATTTTGTTGAAATGTTTTAAAATCCTGGTCTTGAGGAGTCTAGACGTTGGGCCTAAATATTGTACCCCACAGCCACAGGTAAGCAGGTATATTACGATGGTAGTTTTACAACTAATACAATTTTTGATGTTATACTTATGCTTACCTGTTACTGTGGAAACAAATTATTTAATAGAATATTTCTTATAATCACAGGCCTTGCACTTGCCGCATGAATAAAAGCCTGTTAGGTTGTTTAGTATACAAGAGGTTTTGGGCTGCATCCCCTTAATTAAGGAGGGGACTAAGATATTTTTAAATGAATTAGTCTTCTTGAAAACTACATTCAGTCTTTTAGTCTTTTCACCAGCTTTCTCTTCCTTATTCCTATTAACCAATAATGTTTCCCTTTCTAGGAGCTCAATGTTCTCTCTATTCTTCTCTACCTCATCTTTCTTATATCCTTTTTCAATAAATCTGTCCCTGACGAATCCTGACTTAGCTTTTTATGTGGGGAAGTGTAAACATATAAATTTATTTAAGGCATCTGGCATACTGAATTTCATTGTTATATTTCTACACTTCCTGATAGAAAAAGATAGGAATTGGATACAGCCCTGATGTAAGCTGAATTCAGCACACCTGTGGATGGGCGTGCCTTGAAGAAGGCAGGCAGGGTTTTCAGATTATAAATTTATTTGTTAATATTGCTAGGCTATAACCATTTGTTCCAGAAATTGTTTTAACTTAATGCTCGAAATGCCGAAACGCGTTAAGCTGTATTTTAAATAAAACCTGAAGCTGCACCTGAAGACACCTTTGTGATGATTTTAATAAAAGGCTTATTTTAACTGCAATCTTGTGAGTATAACCAGTTTGTGCGCCTACAACATTGTCTGTAATCTGCTACACTATTGTGAGCTCTTTTATTTTGGAGATGAACGCAACAAGGTTGACTCAGATGACATGGGCAGCTTGGTTCCTTGGAGGTGACACAGCGCCGCCATTTCCAACACTTTCTGCTTCTACACACGGTTTGGGAGAACCGGGGCTGGCAGTGAGCACCTGAAGGGAAGTGCTAACATTGCTTCATACTTTATCCTTTCTAATAGGCTTTAAAATGTTTGGTTCAACATTTTAAACAGAACAAAAGTCAGTTTGGGGAAATGCGCTCACAGAAGGAGAGCTGTCTGAATAAATCTCACAAATAAATATCTTACAATATATTGTCTAACAATAATGAGTGTTTTATAATTAGTACTGTAATTTACTGATAACAATTACAATCTGACATAAATAGGATGCCGGCACCTTTAAACATACATTCATGAACAAAAAATCTTGCAAATGCAAGAGGCTACATTTAAAACATAATTGTAAGAGACAGCGGTCTTCAAAAACAGAAATGAACCCCTAATAGGAGATAAATGTCCTGATATCAGCAAAAGGGGATACGGATACAGTCTGTGGCTATAAATATAATCCTATATAAAAGTGGCTGTCGATAAAAGCCCAGGTCCAGATGGGTTCAGCACAAGGTACTATAAAAAAATACATTCATATACTGGCACCGAGGATGGTAGATATTTTTAACTCTGTAGACAACTCGAAGGGTTTCCCAACATCGATGCTAGAGGCCCACATAACGGTACTACCAAAACCTGGTAGAACACCAGACACACCAGAAAACTTCAGGCCCATCTCCCTGCTAAATACTGATGTGAAGATTTATGCTAGAATTCTCGCAAACAGGTTGAATTCCCTTCTACCACAATTAATTGCCACAGATCAGGTGGGTTTTATACCCGGAAGGGAGGCAAGGGACAACACCCTCAAAATATTACAACTAATTACACTAGCACAGAATACCCAACAAGAAATGGCTTTGGTCTCAACGGACGCAGAAAAAGCCTTTGACAGTGTGGACTGGGATTTTCTCAGGGCCACCCTGCGGGGTATGAATATAGGCGAAAACTTTATAGGAAAAATCTTCTCATTGTATTCCAACCCAACAGCAAAAGTTAAAGCTAACTCAGTCCTATCCAGACCTTTCAAAATCAGTAACGGTACACGGCAGGGCTGCCCACTTTCACCCATATTATTCACAATTTCCATAGAAGTACTAGCATGTAACATAAGAACTAATGGGGATATCAAAGGTGTACATACTAAAGAGAGCGAATACAAATTAGCAATGTACGCTGATGACGTACTTCTAACACTAACAAATATTGACAAATCACTACCAGCACTACTAAAAACATTAGAAGAATATGGCAACTTGTCAAATTTCCACTTAAATCTAAATAAATCAGAACTGCTTAATATCAGTGCCCCGACACACATATTAAACGAGGTAAGGAAAACATGTCCCATCAAATATCAACCGACACAATTAAAATACTTAGGAATACTAATCACGCGCAATACACAAGACCTACTCTCCGCAAACTACAGACTACTATTAAAAGAAATAACAAATGACCTCTCACGATGGAAGAATAAAATCATCTCATGGATAGGAAGGATACATGTAATAAAAATGAATGTGCTCCCCCGCATACTCTATATCTTACAGACATTACCGATACCAATGACAACAGATTACCTCTCCCAAATACAACATAACATAGAGCAATTCATCTGGAATGGAATTAAACCAAGGGTACCAAGGAAAACGCTGCACATGACAAGAGATAATGGGGGACTGTGGCTACCAGACATAAAAAAATACAGATTAGCCACGCTGATACAAAGGATAATCGATTGGAGCCATAACTCCGGGTCCAAACAGTGGATCCAAATAGACAGAGAAATATTGCAAATAGGGAATGCAGGCTGGTTAGCATGGCTTCAGGCAAAACATAGACCTAACATTATTAAGAAGTTCCCATTACTGGAGGAGCTCTTCACCCAGTGGGATGCTCTGATAAATACTAACTCAAATGTCACTACTAGACCCGCACCATTAACACCATTGCTAGCAAACCCAGAAATGCCCTCTATAATACAGGCTAACATTAAACCAGGAGATGCACCACATCTGAAAGACTACATAATCAAAAACATTCTGTCAGGAGAAAAGGTAATCCCATGTGAGGAATTAGCGACAATAACAGGGGACACACCACTAAACTGGTTTACGCATGCACAAATTACTACATAAAAATGCATAAACAAAAGCCCAGCATAACGAGACAACTTACTCCGTTTGAAACCTTGTGCACATCATCACACTACCCCCGACACATAGTATCAAAGCTATATAAAATGCTCCTCACTATAGAAGGGGAACAGCTCCCTTCCTACTGCTATAAATGGCATAAGGAACTACGCATAGATCTAGAACACACAAAATGGTCAAAGATATTTCGAAACCATAAGAAAGCCTCAGTTTCAGCCAAAACACAAGAAACTAATTTCAAATTTTTGTCCCGCTGGTACCTCACACCAGTGAGACTTCAAAAAATTTACAAGCAAGCTAATAGCCAATGCTGGAGAGGCTGTGGAGAGAGAGCAGACATGTATCACGTGTGGTGGGGGTGCGAGAGAGTGAGAACCTTCTGGGGAGACGTAATAAAACACATTAGCAAAATATTAGACACAAAAATACCTGATGACCCCAGTTTGTTACTGTTTCATGACATCCCGAACATAAAAGATGAGGTAAAACGGAACTTACTGTTTGTCATGCTCAATAGCGCAAAAGCGCTTATACCTCTAAAATGGAAATCCACAGAAGTACCCGACATAATAATATGGAAACAGCAGGTAGAACAACAACTCATCATGGAAAGATACCATTTCCTCAAAATAGGCAAAATAGACACACACGAATATATGACTCTAAGATGGAAAGCGCACAAGGATAGCGGCTAGACTAAGTAATAGACTCAATGACAACACCTTTAGTCCCTGTAGATCCATAACAAATACTATACCAAACACTTAGACACCGGGGTTAACGACAAACAAGCAACTAAAAAAAAAAAAAAAAAATATGCGCGGGCCCCCAGAATACCATTAAGCAGATACAATCACTGGAACATTACACTTACACTTCTAACCCCCTCCCTCCTTTTCCCACCCCCCATCCCATTTATGTATATAAAAGTATCTAAATATAAATTTTTCACACTAGACTTATAGAAATGTTTACAATGTTTACATGCAAAAAAAAAAAAAAAGAAGAAAGGAAAGCAGTCCTCCCAACATACCCGCTCATTCCCAAGCTATGGACAATCGGACTTTGACCCATGAGTGGTCAAGTAATATACCAATGAGTGCGGTAAAGGGATCACCTTAAGCTCTATGTAGAACTAC